>NC_067122.1:29688538-29988538 GCF_021347895.1 Acanthochromis polyacanthus | reverse complement strand
ATCAAACGGCAAGACAACAAACGGTGACTCTCTGTTTGATGTCCCACTTAAAACGTGTGACGGTGAAAGAAAGTGGTATTCCACTAATTCAGAGGAAGTGTATGTGGCTGGGAAAATAGTGTAGTAATCTATAAAAAAGCTCTTCATAATGCTAGGACAACATACTATTCATCTTTAATAGAGGAGAACAAGAACAACCCTTGGTTTCTCTTTAGCACTGTAGCCAGGCTGACAAAGAGTCAGAACTCTGTTGAACCTTGTATTCCTTTACCTCTAACCAGTAACAACATCATGAGCTTCTTTACACATAAAATAGTTATGATTAGAGATAAAATTAATCTGGCCCTTCCTACAAATGTCACAGATGCTTTTGAATTGGCTGTTAGACCTGATGAATATTTAGAATTCTTCACTCCTATATGTCTCTCTGAACTAATTTCAACAGTTTCTACATCCAAACCATCAACATGTCTCTTAGATTCTATCCCAACTAGACTCTTCAAGGAGATTTTACCTTTAATTAATTCTTCAATGTTAGATCTGATTAATCTCTCTCTAGTAACAGGCTATGTACCACAGGCTTTTAAGGTTGCTGTCATCAAACCGTTGCTTAAAAAGCCCACTTTAGATCCAGATGTGTTAGCTAACTGTAGACCAATATCCAACCTACCATTTCTCTCTAAAATTCTGGAAAGATCAGTTGTAAATCAATTATGTGAACACTTACAAAGGAATAATTTGTTTGAAGTGTTTCAGTCAGGCTTTAGAGTGCATCATAGCACAGAAACGGCTCTGGTGAAAGTTACTAATGATCTTCTCATAGCATCAGATAATGGACTAGTCTCTATACTTGTTTTGTTAGATCTTACTGCAGCGTTTGACACAATCGACCACAAAATTTTATTACAGCATCTAGAACATTCAATTGGCATTAAAGATACAGCACTGGACTGGTTTAAATCCTACTTATCGGATAGGTTCCAGTTTGTGCATGTCAACAATGACTATTCTGAGCGTACTAAAGTTAATCATGGAGTTCCTCAGGGTTCTGTCTTAGGACCGATACTTTTCACATTATACATGCTTCCTTTAGGCAATATTATTGGGAAGCACTGTATTAACTTCCATTGTTATGCAGATGACACACAATTGTATTTATCTATGAAGCCAGATGAAACTGATCAGCTAGCTAGACTGCAAGATTGTCTTAAGGGCATTAAAACCTGGATGACTTTTAACTTCCTACTGCTAAATTCAGACAAAACTGAAGTCATTGTATTTGGCCCCAAACATCTTAGAAACTTGTTTCAAAGCAAATAGTTATTCTGGATGGCATCACATTGGCCTCCAGTACTACTGTGAGGAATCTTGGAGTTACAGCGCCTTGCGAAAGTATTCGGCCCCCTTGAACTTTTCAACCTTTCGCCACATTTCAGGCTTCAAACATAAAGATATAAAATTTAATTTTTTGTCAAGAATCAACAACAATTGGGACACAATCGTGAAGTGGAATGAAATTTATTGGATATTTTATACATTTTTAACAAATAAAAACCTGAAAAGTGGGGTGTGCAATATTATTCGGCCCCTTTACTTTCAGTGCAGCAAACTCACTCTAGAAGTTCAGTGAGGATCTCTGAATGATCCAATGTTGTCCTAAATGACTGATGATGATAAATAGAATCCACCTGTGTGTAATCCAGTCTCTGTATAAATGCACCTGCTCTGTGATAGTCTCAGGGTTCTGTTTAAAGTGCAGAGAGCATCATGAAGACCAAGGAACACGCCAGGCAGGTCCGAGATACTGTTGTGGAGAAGTTTAAAGCCGGATTTGGATACAAAAAGATTTCCCAAGCTTTAAACATCTCAAGGAGCACTGTGCAAGCAATCATATTGAAATGGAAGGAGTATCAGACCACTGCAAATCTACCAAGACCCGGCCGTCCCTCTAAACTTTCACTTCGAACAAGGAGAAGACTGATCAGAGATGCAGCCAAGAGGCCCATGATCACTCTGGATGAACTGCAGAGATCTACAGCTGAGGTGGGAGAGTCTGTCCATAGGACAACTATCAGTCGTACACTGCACAAATCTAGCCTTTATAGAAGAGTGGCAAGAAGAAAGCCATTTCTCAAAGATATCCATAAAAAGTCTCATTTAAAGTTTGCCACAAGCCACCTGGGAGACACACCAAACATGTGGAAGAAGGTGCTCTGGTCAGATGAAACCAAAATCAAACTTTTTGGCCACAATGCAAAACGATATGTTTAGCGTAAAAGCAACACAGCTCATCACCCTGAACACACCATCCCCACTGTCAAACATGGTGGTGGCAGCCTCATGGTTTGGGCCTGCTTTTCTTCAGCAGGGACAGGGAAGATAGTTAAAATTGATGGGAAGATGAATGGAGCCAAATACAGGACCATTCTGGAAGAAAACCTGTTGGAGTCTGCAAAAGACCTGAGACTGGGACGGAGATTTATCTTCCAACAGGACAATGATCCAAAACATAAAGCCAAATCTACAATGCAATGGTTCACAAATAAACGTATCCAGGTGTTAGAATGGCCAAGTCAAAGTCCAGACCTGAATCCAATCGAGAATCTGTGGGCAGAGCTGAAGACTGCTGTTCACAAACGCTCTCCATCCAACCTCACTGAGCTCGAGCTGTTTTGCAAGGAAGAATGGGCAAGAATTTCAATCTCTCGATGTGCAAAACTGATAGAGACATACCCCAAGCGACTTGCAGCTGTAATTGCAGCAAAAGGTGGCGCTACAAAGTATTAATGCAAGGGGGCCGAATAATATTGCACGCCCCACTTTTCAGGTTTTTATTTGTTAAAAAAGTTTAAAATATCCAATAAATTTCGTTCCACTTCACGATTGTGTCCCACTTGTTGATTCTTGACAAAAAATTCAAATTTTATATCTTTATGTTTGAAGCCTGAAATGTGGCGAAAGGTTGAAAAGTTCAAGGGGGCCGAATACTTTCACAAGGCACTGTATTTTTGACCAGGACATGTCCTTTAACTCACACATAAAGCAAGTCTGTAGGACTTCCTTTTTTCACTTGCGTAATATTGTAAAAATCAGGAACATCCTGTCTCAGACTGATGCAGAAATACTAGTTCATGCTTTTGTTACTTCCAGGCTTGACTATTGCAATTCCTTATTATCAAGTTGTCCAAATAGCTCTCTCAAACATCTACAGTTGATCCAAAATGCTGCTGTGAGTATTGACAGGAGTTAGCAAAAGAGATCATATTTCCCCTATACTTGCTTCTCTTCACTGGCTTCCTGTTAAATCCAGAATAGAATTTAAAATCCTTCTCCTGACATATAAAGCTCTTAATAACCAATCTCCATCATATCTTAAAGATCTGATAGTACCATATTATCCTAGTAGAACTCTTCGCTCTCAAACTGCAGGCTTACTTGTTGTTCCTAGAATTTCTAAAAGTAGAATGGGAGGCAGAGCCTTCAGTTATCAGGCGCCTCTCTTGTGGAACCTGCTCCCAGTTTGGGTTCGGGAGGCAGATACCCTCTCTATTTTTAAGACCAGGCTTAAAACGTTCCTTTTTGACAAATCTTATAGTTAGGGCTGACTGGGTAACCCAGAGGGGTTCGGCCTGTGTCTTTGTTTTCACAGCTGACTCTCTCTTGGATGTCCCTTCGTTCTGCCCCTAGTCATGCTGCTGTAGGCCTAGGCTGCTGGGGGACTTCTCTTGATGCACTGAGCCCTTCTCTATCTACCTTTACATTTAATATGTATACCGTTATTGCATTACATTCACTCTGTTTGCCCTTGTGTTATTTCTCCAAGTGTCCCTGGTCCCAGAGCTGGATGCTTCAGATCTGCGGTCGATGTTCCACCAGCTGGTCCAGTCTCCATCATGTCCACTGTGGGATGCTGCTGCTGACCTTCCTCCAGCCCTCCGCTTCCAGCTCCCCTTTTCCACCGTCAACTCTGCATCGCCCTCACTATACTTGTTATGCTAATCTACATACTGTTTGAATTTTACTTCTAGCTATATATGTAGTATATTTAATGTCAGAGCCGTACATCATAAGAGTAAACTATGAGTCAGTTTTCAATGTTAGTTTATACTTTGTTTGCGTCACATATCTTGTCATACATGTATCCAAATGTGTGTTGTACTTTCCTTGCTTTCCCACCCCTCCCTCTCCTCCCATCCCTCCCCCTTGCCCTCCTCTGTCCCTCTAAACCCGCCCGGCCAGCAGGCAGATGGGTCCCCCCTATATAAAGCCGGGTTCTGCTCAAGGTTTTTTTCCCTGTTAAAAGGGTATTTTCCTTGCCACTGTCGCCTTTGGGCTTGCTCTGGGGGTCAGGCATATGGGTTCTGTAAAGCGTCTTGAGACAATTTGACTGTAATTGACGCTATATAAATAAAATTGAATTGAATTGAATTGAATTGAATTGAAAGCAAACAAAGTGATAGCTGCTGCAGGTTCAGGAGGGTCAGGATCAGGAAGAGCAGGATTCAAAATTTATGAAAGGACTGCAGAGAGAAGGGGAGGCTGCTTGTGAATGAGCAAAAACATTGAAAATACTAAGCTAAGATGTGGATGCAGCACGTAACTCCGACTGAAACTGAAAATAGTTGGTTTTATTTTTATGTCTGCTCATAGATTGAACAAGTTAGACATAAATAAGGATGCAAGATACTGGATTGGCAAAATGTCAAAACATTGTTGATGTCCTCATCAAAAAGCCATTTCTACAGTGGAAAGTTACTATAAATTCAAGTATTTTAGAAGTTCCATGCAATTAAAATGAAGATACGCCAAATCACTGGAAATCAAGAGGAAGGAGAGACAGATGGAATTCCCACAAAAGTCACTTTAATTCATGAATCTGTGAAATAAATCTGATTTGTTCACTCATGTTGGATATCATGGCTGTTTCTGCAACATATAAGACCAAATTTACTCTTTATTTTTAACAGACATTTGCTGATTACATGTGAAACTGTATCTAATCCAAGCAGAAGGTGAGAAAATCTTTGCAATGGGTCACTTCTGTTGACAAGAACTTGTTCAGCTGATGATGCTCATTAATCTTCATTGACACAGTCCAAGTAATTCAGAAGTCTTCTTTGAGCATCAATCTGAAATCAAACCTACATAAGGCTTGAGTTATTATTGAGTTTAGTCCTGGAGTAGCTCTAACCTCGCTTCAGAAAATCTGATTGTTTTAGTCAAGGACTAGACTTAATTCAGGTCTGGGAAACCAACTGTATGTCTGATACTAAAGACAGACAATGACAACCAAAGTTCAGACTTAAAGCAGATGCAGGAAAGCAGCACCAGTCAGAGAAAAGTTTGCTCAGGCCTCTGGCTGGGAAAGTTAATTTAATATAGATCTACACATAATCAGTCGTGACTTCATTAGAGTTGGAGGAGCCCTGTGCTGCTCACTGGAACATCACGACTTACTGCGGCCAAAATCAACAGCAAGCTTCTTGCCTAAGCTGGTCCACCATGAGCAGTTTTAGCTCCTGTTCAACAACATGGGTTTCAAAGACAGCTGTGGAGCTTAATGGAGAGCACCCACCAACAAGTCAATTGTTCTTTTGTTAATTGTCCTTGTAGGCAGGTGTAGGTGGAGTTGATGACAAATGTTTTCACTGTGAAGATTTTATCAGCTGCAGGTCAGAATTTGTATTCTGTAAATTGTTGAAGTGTTATAATATGAATCTTGAAATCAAAAACTTTGTTTTGTTATCATACCCTTGGGCATATGTACATATGCTAAAACACTGTTCTGTTCAGCACTTGAAGATCAGGTCACAGTTTACTTTGATCTATTTTATTTTTTAAAACGAAAATTGCGTTTAAACAGTTAAGAACTGTGAAGTTGAAGAAAATGCTTTTGATTAATAAATGTTGGACACCAATACTTTTCTTTCTTCGGTGTACTAGATTTTATTGTTTTTTTCATACTAATTTTATAAAGTAATTTAGACTTTCAAAACATGCAAAATAATTTTTTTTAAATCAATAAGATTGAGTGTATGACATCATCTTATTTGAGTTTATTAAGTATGATGTCATTAACAACTGACTGTTTTTAAGCGAGTTAAACTCAATTTTTAGTTTTTTTCAAGGCTATACTCAAAACTTTTAACTTGGTGAAATACACATTTTTGAGTTTTCCTAAATCAAAAAAACAAGAAGTTCACTAAACTACTAAAAAGTGGTTGGAAAATGTTGCCTCATTTTTTTGAGTAGGATCTAAGCATCAGTTTTTACAGTGTACCTTTAAAACCACAATTATGAAGGCAGAAAATGCTATTTGGGTAAAATAAACTTTAAACCATGACATACTTGGAGAGAAAGAATCATTTGAGGGGTAACAATCTTTTTCACCTTTAGTCATTAAGACAGAAAGTACTATTTGGATGAAATAACTGTAAAACTTAAGTACTTGAGGAGAAAGTTGTATATTTGGTGGAATATACCTTTAAAACTATACATACTTGAACACAAAACAGTATTTTTTGGGAAAAAAAAACTTTGTTGTTAAGACAGAAAGTGCTATTTGAGTGGAATAAACTTTTAACCTTTACATATTTTGAGAGAAAGTAGTATTTTGGTGGAAATAAGCCTTTTAAACCTTTAGTTGTTCATACAGTTCAGTTCAGTTCAGTTGAGTCAATTTCTAAACAATAAAAACTCAAAATGTCAGAATCACATCACTTCACAGCTTTACTCACCAAAGAAGAATGTATACTGTAACTGCGTCTAGAAATCCTGGAAAGCACAACATCATTTGAAAACAGCAGGGCATGTGTCACTTGGCAGAGCAATTTCCAGGCGTCCTCATTCGGAGTTATTAAGGACAGATCAATTCGCGACATTTTCCATCTGCCTCTTAAATCCGACTGTGAACATTCTGAGGGTGGAAGTCTGTTCTTATTGTTCAAAGCTGACACCAGTCTATTTGGGATTTGAGAACAAACTGAGATTTTCCTTTCAGGATTCCCTTACGGTTCAAATATTATACTATTGTCATTTAAACATTACCTCAAATGCCTTGTTCTTGCACTTTCATGACTTTTGCACTCCTCTGTTTTTTGTTTCTAAGAGCCCTGTAACGGTAAATTTCTCCTTTGTGAGATAAATAAAGTCTATCTTATCTTATCTTATCTTATCTTTATTGTGTGAAAAATGTGCCGGAAGTGGATAAACAGGCTTTTGAGTTTTTTTAATTATCTGAAAGTACTTGATATTAATAAAAATATACAAATACAGTTATAAATATTCATATTTTGTGCTATAAAAAATTACACAAATGAGACATGGTTGAGCAGAAATATTCAAACAAATTTCAGCAGTTTATAATAACATTAATCAGAGCATGTCATCATAGATTATTAAGTGCAGATAGATGAGAAAAACAGTGCCAGTTTTGGTAATTTAACATGCCATTTTCAAAATTAAACAATGCTGAGAAATTTTAAATTGTTTTTAAAGGCATTCTAGAATTCATGCCAAAAACAAAAACTCTGATTGGAGACACCATTTCAATTTATTTTATTGAGTTATTTATTCATTTATTGAGAGTAGTTTAGTGAAACCAGCTTAACACCAACCTCAGAGACATCCACATTTCAGCAAAATCTAGATAACCAAACTTTTGTGAAGTAACTCCACTCTTCTGTTTAATGAAGTAAACACTTTGGAGTTTCTGAGGAAACATCCATGTAATTTTGCTGCAATACTGTCCAATATGCCTTATAACACAATTCAGAACAGGGTGTAACAGTGCTGTTGTTTCATGATAATTGGTTCAATATTTAGGGCTGCACAGTGGAGTAGTGGTTAGCACTTTCGCCTTGCAGCAAGAAGATCTCTGGTTGGAATCCCGGCCTGAGCCCAGGATCTTTCTGCATGGAGTTTGCATGTTCTCGCTGTGCATGCGTGGGTTTTCTCCGGGCACTCCGGCTTCCTCCCACAGTCCAAAAATATGCTGAGGATAATTGGTTACTCTAAATTGCCCATAGGTGTGAATGTGAGTGTGATTGTTTGTCTGTATATGTAGCCCTGCGACACACTGGCGACCTGTCGAGGGTGTCCCCTGCCTTCACCCGAGTCAGCTGGGATAGGCTCCAGCACCCCCCGCGACCCTAGTGAGGATAAAGCGGTGTATAGAGAATGGATGGATGGTTCGTTCAATATTTAGGGCTGCACAGTGGAGTAGTGGTTAGCATTTTCACCTTGCAGCAAGAAGATCCCTGGTTCAAATCCCGGCGTGGGCCTGGAAACTTTCTGCATGGAGTTTGCATGTTCTCCCTGTGCATGCGTGGGTTTTCTCCGGGCACTCCGGCTTCCTCCCACAGACCAAAAATATGTTATGGCCAGTAGCAGCCAATAGCAAATAGGTGTGCTTGATTTATTGCACTGGGACATTTTCCACAACTAGTCAATAGACGTCAACAAGCGCCGCTTGAGCCGCGACAGGGCGAGCAGTAAAGTACACCTGAAATTTCACACGTTCTTGTGATTGGCTGAAAAACTTTAAACTGGATTTACAGCAGTTTTCATCAACAGATGCATATTTTAAATAAAAACGGAGAGAAGCACTACAAAACAGTCAAAAAAATTTTTGTCAAAGTAATAATGCAGAGGAAAATACCCTGTTTGATTAAAAGAAAAGACAGGGACACTGAAGATGGGTTACCACAGAAAATCTGAAACTAACTGCTACTACTATAACTACTTTAGGCCTCTGTGGAAAATGTTTTAGGTGATGTGTTTTGATGTTTAGTTCCATTCTGAGTGTTTGTTCTTGACCTCATGTCTGTTCTTAGAGCCTTGTATTCTGGATGTTTATCAGTGTTTCAATTAAAGCAAAAAGTTTACCGTATTTTCAAGTGTTATTAATTCCTACCTATTCCATTGGCCTACAGTAAAATATTAATATGTTTTTATTTGTTTGTGTTTTAACTCTGCTATTTTAAAATGCATGAAGTTAGAGCGAGACGAGGGTTTTGGTAATAATACCGACAAGAATTTAAAACTACTTTCACCCCTGTATAAGGATGAATATAAATAGGCTTCGATTGGTTTCTACTACTTTGGTTTGTCAACCTTGGGTCTTGTACTCCAACACTCTGCCAGTGTGAAATATCCCTTTCAAAATACATAAATTTAAATAAACAATTTAATTCCAGCAGCAGCTATTGAGACCAGTTAAACTGATGGTGGTTCTTGTAGTTAATGTCACTTTGAATGTACCAAATCCGGGTTTTTTTTCTGCAGTGGTACTGAGAATTTAAAAAAACAAACTCTTAAACAAATTTGTTAATACTGGTTTCATTCCCGTACTCAAGCAAAAAATAACAGAAAATGGGATGTCTATCAATTACAGTGAGAGATTCATGCTTTTATGGCTTAGATGTTTAACGTTGTGCGTAGTTACTCTCCAAGAGCTCATTCTGACACAGAAAAAAAAAAAGAAAGTCCAGCTGTGTTTATTTCACTACAGTAAAGGCAGGAGATTTTTTTCTATTTTTTGTTTTTTTTCTCATAAGCTCAGTGTGACAAGGAATGTGAAATTGTCTTTACATAAATTTACAGTGATTAATCAAAGATCATAAATTCATAGCAAAACATAACATTGACATGTTAAAAAACAAACTGCTATGTATTCAAATATTAAGTAAAATCTCTGCAAATCAACTAGTGCCTCGTCTACACACTTGGACAATAGTGCACATCTTTTTCCTCTTCACACCAGTGAATCATTTCAGTTTTCTAAGAACTGATAAACAAAAATTAATTGAACATCCACACAGTGCAGTGAACCAGTGAACTACTTTTGATTTAAATTAAACGATCAGTGTGAAAAACGATCAGGATATAAAAATGATGTGTACAGTGGATTCCTTGGTACAGCAGCATCAGATAAATCATATTTTACATTAGAGTCGTGTTTGCTTGTTTGGCCATCCTGATCTTCTCAATCCAGCCTCAGACACTCCAAAAATACTGCTTTCATCATGTGCAGTTTACAATTGCATTAAGATTTATGAATGTTTTCAGCTCAGATCAACTGGTTTGTATTTAATAGCAGATTAAATGCATATTTAATACACTCAGAAATGATTTGTCTCCTGAACAAATGCCAAACAAAATGGCAATGTCTCATTTTGTAGCTGCTAAACAGCAGAGTAACTTCTGTTTAGATGAAGGTTATCTCCTGTTATGTTGTATTTTCTGCAATGATTTCACTGGATTTTAGAGAAAATATTCACATT
The DNA here is from genome assembly GCF_021347895.1 of Acanthochromis polyacanthus. NCBI lineage: Eukaryota > Metazoa > Chordata > Actinopteri > Pomacentridae > Acanthochromis > Acanthochromis polyacanthus. The sequence continues at coordinate 29,978,255 of NC_067122.1, read as the reverse complement.
AACAACCCAATATTTTTCTAAAGCTCAGTTTTTCTCCAATCTCACATTATATGAGATAAGTCACTGCAAAAGCTTTCATGCTCCAGCTGCTTGCTTTTGTTTTTCCACGTTGACACATTAAATCAAAGCTGTTTTGAACCTGGATTTCTCATACTTGTCGATCAATTAAAATATAAGAAAATACCAGTTTGAGTGATATGTATTTGTCATTTGATGGGTCCCATGTTGCCCATATTACACTGCACCATATGAAGCCTCCACATACAAGAAAACAGATTTATGAGGTCGCTGCAGTGAGCACGGCTTTCTCATCAGAGTACATGCACCGATGACATATTGTAAAACGCATGCCTTTGTTTGCTGCTGGCTGATGTGCAGTTTATCAGCGCTCGCTGCCCAACAAGCAGCAAAACTGACATACAGGTATGACAGAGATGGTATTTTGTAACTTGTAACAACAATTCAAAACCTCAAACAAGTCAGGAAACGGTCCTGGGTCCTGTCTTTGCACCAAATGTAAATACAGAGGCTGTAACATTCATCAAAATGTCTGGAAATAGAAATCAGTTCCTCTTTTGTCATCGTGCATCAAATAAAAATCAAAGGGCAACAAATGTAGGGCAAAGCATCTGTAGTTTTGTGCTTTTGTGGGTTATTTCTAGAGCCTGAACGGTACCTGATTTTAAGGGCCAATGTTGATACCAATTTTAGGGAGTAAACAATGTTTTGGTATCGGTGTATCAGCTGATATTCTTTAAATATATATTAGGGTGACAACTAGGGCTGGGACTTTAATGTGTTAGTTATGATTAATTAATTACAGAAAAAATAATGTATTTTCTCAGTTCCCTAATGTCTGGCATACTGGTAACTCTGATGAACACTTCAGCCCAGTAGGTGGCGGTAATTAGCCTAAAGTCTGTTTGCCTGCCGTGAAGAAGATACACAGACGCAGGCTGAATCCCAAACCGCCCCCTACACACTCCCCCTACACTACTGAGTGTCACTCCAAAAGAAGTCACACTCGCAGCTGTGGAGGGCACCTATTATGGAAGGGGGAGGGTATAAATACGATCGTCAGGAATGGGACGCCCTGTCGCCTCACCGGAAAATGGAAGACGTCATCGCCATGGTAACACAAAGACGCCTACTGTGCATGGCTGTAGCGCTGTGGCACAGGTTGCAACTAACAAGGATCGCTGCTGCTTCCAGAAGACGAAAGCATCCCACTTTTTTTCACTCACATGTTTTCCAATCCTATTATCTGGCATTTCAAATCCAACAAATGAATAAATGAATAAATGAATTCTGTCAGTTGTGTTCAAATTTTAAGGTGTCAGGGGGTGCACAATTAAATCAAACGTCAGCAGAGAAGAAGATTTGTTTCTTTTGATTTACCTTTTTACACCACTCTTTTTGTGATGTTCTGTCAGTGTGAAAAATGCGTGGGAGAAATAATGGACGCATGTGGAACTCACATCAATATGTTTGTTTCCTCCTCCATTTCGACGTTGCACTTCCTGAAAAAGTTGTCCAGAGTGAGCATCGATGCAGACTCGTTATTTAAGGGCTGAACAGTCCACTCTCCCTCCGCACTTCGTGGTTTGGGACGGCCCTTAATATGGAGGACCCTCCGCGGGAACGCGCAACGGGGGGGGGTGTGTAGGGGTAGTGTGTAGGGGGCGGTTTGGGATTCAGCCGCAGAAACGTCGGACCAGCATGGCGGCTTGGTCGCAAACTTTCTCTTTTATGCCGAAAACTGTTCAGCAAAAAGTATTTCTGAAAGCATCTGATGTGAGAAATAACGTGAATCTGTCCTCGTTTTAGTTCACTGACGGCTGGTTTAGACGTTTAACAAAAGTTTCACGATGCACTGAACCTGTGATCCTCGCACATCATTTGCATAAATGAAACTACTTTATGCAAATGAGCTCACACTATACCTTAGGACGGTGTAAGCCAGCCCACAATACACTACTTTTCAAGACTTTGAAAGTGCTTGAGTTTACAAAAAGTCTTAAAATGCTGAATTTAATCATGATAATTGCACTTTGATTTTGCCGCAATCTGTGAATGTAATAGACAGATAAATGAAATAAACATTTTTGTGATTTAAGTTCTTGTATGTCTATTAATTGATTCAGTCATCAACCAAAATGTATTGAAATCCAAAAACTTTGCTTATTCTGTCAAATATTGCTGTTTGACAAAAATGCGATTAATGCAATTAATTTAAAAGCCTTTAATTAATTAGATTCATTTTATAGCAAATTATATGATGATTAATTCTCCAGCAAACAAGTTAGCAGTTTGCCATGAAAACACTTCTTCACTCTGCACCATCAGTTCAGCTCTGCTACATGTGCTGCACAGTGCTGAGAGGATTGTAAATGGTGGAGGTGGAGCGCACTCTGCTCGACAAACTGTGTAATAACACCATTTCTAAAGTACGCCACCATTTTCTGCACTTTGTACCGTAAAGAAAAGTTTCAAACAACACACAGACAGTGATGTATCTGTGATAGGCCGGTATCGAGATATCAGTCAGGCTCTAGTTAGTCGTCTAGCCCTGAAAAAAGACACGAAGGAAACCTCCAAACTTGTCTCAGAGCTGCATTTGGTCCCCAGGCACTGCTTTGTCTGCTAAAAGAGTAAAAAAAACTAACAAAGAAAAAAGAATTATTCCTCCTGGGATTTTAAAGTAGATCATGACCAATTTCACAATAATAGTGACTTCTGTCTAATTCCATCGGTGAGTAAAATAAACATCATCCATCATTAACTTCAGATCAACTTGGCAACATATTGGTTCCACCATCCGGATACTGTGCATTGAAAATAAGCACTTATTGAACAACGTGTAAAATGTATGTAATTAATCAGTTACAATGCACAAGATGGTGGGCTAATTTAGCAAATGAAGGCACTGAAAAAAATGAGTGTTTGATAAAAACCTCACTACACCAGTAGTGAAGAGAAACACAACACATTCCCGCAGCATCACAGTCTCATTACAGAAAATGAAGAGCGTCTAAGTACATTTCCGCTTCATGAGGCAAAAAGCTGGTGAGCTTTAAACACGACGAGGCTGCCACAAACGTCTCCTTTGGTGCTGGACACTATCTGTCCTGGTTGTCCGATCTGAGTCCACAGTCCGAGGCGTCCTCGGAGGGAGTGTCTAGGACGGGATTGACAAACCCTTCAAACTCTGCGTCTGCACCGTCCTCTGGGTGGGTACTCACAAAATCATTCTCCCACTCCAGCGCGTTGGAGTCCTCAGAGGCCGAGGGCGGGCCGCTGGTCATCTGCTTGCTGCCGGGCCTCAGGGCTGCACGCAAGATGTCCTCCTCCGTCCGAGACCTCTCCCAGACTGGAAGTGCACGATTGATTCCTGCAATGCAAGGACACGAGGGTTCATTCTGACAGCAGAAGTGACACCAAAGTCAGAGGAGTCAGAAGCTGCTGCAGGCGCTAATCTGGTGGCTCATGGGGCACAGCTCTAAAACCTGCTCATATTCAGGACTCTGAACAGGTTTTAATACTTAAAGTACCACATTTTACTGCATGTGTGTGTTTCAGAGCACCAAACTTTAATATTAGGCAAACAGGATCCTTTATACTCATGAACATGTACAGTATATGTACCAGTCCTGGATTATGGTGACATCTTATACATCCTTCAGCAGCTATTCTCAGGCCCTAAGATGCAGTTTATCAGTCTGCACTAGGATTTATCCTGTTTTTTGTGCACCTGCAACATGGAATAACTTGCAAAACAATGTAAAGCTTGACTCATGTTTAAACCTTTGAGCAATCCAGGTTTATTATTCCATCCTAATTAACTTTCAGTTGCTCTTCTTTTAGCTGGCTTAGAAGTTTTTCAAGCTTAAATGCGCTAATAATGTTTAATTTAATTAATTTTGCCTTTTATTACTTTATTACACCGCCAAGGAGCATAGCGGAGGTATATGACGATGGGTTTACATCTGTCTGTGCACAACATTACTCAAAGACAGACCAACGGATTTGGATGAAATTTTCAGGTAAGGTCAGAAATGTAACAAGGATCAACTGATTAGATTTTGGCAGTGATGCAGCTTACAGTCTGGATCCATGTTTTTTTTTAAAGATTTCTGCATGACAACAAGTGAACACTACATCAGCTGCCTGCTGGTCATCACATGATTGTGATCCTACTACAAGTCCACCTTCACAGACTTATCGGGACTTATCCGATACAAGGAACAACTGATTAAATTGTGGGGGTGTTTCTGAGTCCCATCAATTCCTGCGGTGCGCTACATATTTAGGTCACGCAATTCGGTATTGGTACATAACGTACACATGCATAACAGATGCATGTAGTCACTGCAAGGTAATTTTTCATTAAAGATTTCATCCGTTGGAAATGATACAACAATTGAACAGCCCTGGAGGAGTACTGCGCTCTCTGAGTGCTTTTCTTGTTATCTGAGTTTACATTTTGTGTCCTCTAACTCGGCCACATTGTAAATGAGGCTTTCATACCTTATTACAATCAGAGTATAAATAAAGGTTGAATGAATGAATGGCTGCATATAAATACAATAAAACTTCTCTTTAACCCTTTACGCTTCAGTGCGTCGTAGGTGTACCGCCGGCGGTACACCTACTAATTTGCATAGGAATTTCAAGAATGTCCGACGGCTGCAAACACGATTATACAAACACTATACGCCGATGGAAAGCTTAGATTCTCATGAATCCGCCGGTATAAACCACTTTCAGATGCGATTACTACAGCGGGTGAGAAAAACACATTTGTCCGACAAAAACGAATATTCATCCATCCGTTCTCTATACATGGCTTCAACGCACACAGCGCGACTCACATTTCCGGGTTCATTACTACACACAAAAAAAAAGATTCCACAAAAAACGGCCATAATCCAACCTTTTACATCCAGACGACACAAGCCAGTAAACTATTTTGTCCAAAACATGTCCTGAAGTCGTATAAAATCCCCGAATCGGTCATTTTCAAGGAAATGCACCTCGTGATGCCCGTCCAATATTCCCCGTATTTTTCGTAATTTTTTTTATTTAAAAATAGAATATTAGCGATTTTTTGTACTGAAAACGGCTGGAATTGACTGAAGCTTAAAGGGTTAAATAGTACTTTGTATATTCTGGGTAATTTTGAGAAATGCTAAAAGGTGGGCTGAGAAGAGGGGCGGATGTGGATGTATGAGGTGGAAGTAGTAAAATATAAAGCGTGAAGCCAGAATTCTTGGAGCTGAGGAAATGCAGACGCAAGAGAGGATGGAGGCAGTTCTGAGCTGAAACATAACATTACTTAGAAAAAGGTTAGAATTAGAGATCGACCGATTATCGGTCGGGCCGATTATCGGCGCCGATATTTGGAAATTTGACGTATATCAGCATCGGCCTTTTTTTAATCCGACTGACCAATATGAAGAAATCAATTTAAAACTGGGTTATTTCGGCTCAGATGTAGCCGCGCCTCTCTCTCTCCTGCCTGCTGTCTCCTGCACTATTCACCCCGTCCAATGATTGGTTAAGCGGCAGAGGCAGAGCCTCCGAAGAAGAAGCTGTCCTCACACACACTGGAGAGTGAGAGGAAAAGTTTTCTTGTGTGAGAAGCTCCGGACAGAAAACACGTGTCAAAGGTAAATGCAGAAAGCTCTTCCGAAAGTGTAATAAACATCCCAGTACTTTCCATCTCACAACTACTACTAACGTTACAGTGAGCAGCAGAATAACGTAAGAGCAGAGTAAACCTTAGCAGCAGCTCTGCTAACTCGTATTACGTCCCAACATGTCTGTGAATTATTTAACCCGTTGCGCTTCAGTTGAGCTTCAGTGTCCCGCCCGCGGTACACTTTGAGATCTGCATAAGCAATTTGCTAAATGTCTGAAACTGCAAACGCGATTATACAAACACTATACGCCGATGGAAAGCTTAGATTCTCATGAATCCGCCGGTATAAAACACTTTCAGATGTGATTACCACAGTGGGTAATATAAACACATTTGTCCGACAAACAACGAATATCCATCCATCCGTTCTCTATACACGGCTTCAGCGTACACAGCGCGACTCACATTTCCGGGTTCATTATTACACACAGATGAAAATATTCCACAAAAAACGGCCATAATCCAACCTTGGACATCCAGACGAAACAAGCCAGTAACATATTTTGTCCAAAACATGTCTTGAAGTCTGTATATACTCCACGAATAGGTCGTTTTCAAGGAAGGAAATGCACCTCGCGATGCGCGTCCAATATTCCCTGTACTTCTCGTCATATTTTTATTTACAAATAGAATATTAGCGATTTTTTGTACTGAAAATGGCTAGAATTGACTGCAGCTGAAGACTGCTGATAATATCGAGATGGAAACATTCCATGACAGAAAAGCATGTGTGTGTGATTAAGAGAGAGTCACTTGTTTTAGGGAGCGCTAAGGTGGAGGCTGCTTAGCTTTTACCATAAAATTAGTTCGTCGATCTGGCTCTAAACGCTCTGCAGACTATGTATTAGCAATGGGGAAAATACACCGTACTTTCCGGACAGTAAGCCATTACTTTTTCTCACGCTTCGAACCCTACAGCTTATACAACAATGTGGCTAATGTATAGATTTCTACGGGCCAGCTTCATGCCGTCAATACGTTTATCCTCGTCAGAATGAAATTACCGAACCGGTCACAGTGGACCAATGAAACTGTTTGAATTAAATCAAACGCACTCACACTAAATTCTTCAGATCAGTCATTTTGTGCTTCATCCACACACCCTCATCATGGAAAACACAGGAAGGAATGCATATGATTTAGCTTTTAAGTTAAAGGCAAACGATCTGTCGGTCAAAGAAGTAAACAGAGCTACTGCACGTATTTATTTTGAGATCCGAATATTCGGATCCTTATATTCAGGTGTGCTCAGCAGTCCGGAAATTACGGTATGTAATGTGGAGAATAGTATGTAGTTAAAGTCACATGAAAAACTCTACAACTCACGACTAACGTTGCTATGAGATTTCTGGTCCTATGATCTGAAAATGAATGGGAAGATGAGAGAGTAAAATTCAGAAAAGACATTACTTTATAAAATCTCTGGAAGCAAGTTTTTATTTACATTTACTAGAGATACTGCTGAGCCTGAGAACTCCTGCACTTTTTGTTTGAAGTTAAAACAAAGTTAAATTATTTCAGTTATATTGAACTTTTACTTCATTGTGAAAAAATTCAGGGAGCTATTATTTAAGTTTTTATTTGCATTTACTAGAGATAATGCTGAGCCTGAGAACTCCTGCACTTTTCATTTTTGTTTGAAGTTTTTAAAAAAAAGATGTCATTTCAGTTGTATTGAAATTTTACTTTATTTACTGTGAAAATAATTCAGGGAGCTATTATTTAAGTTTTTATTTGCATTTACTAGAGATAATGCTGAGCCTGAGAACTCCTGCACTTTTCATTTTTGTTTGAAGTTTTTAAAAAAAATATGTCATTTCAGTTGTATTGAAATTTTACTTTATTTACTGTGAAAATAATTCAGGGAGCTATTATTTAAGTTTTTATTTAACTTTACAAGAGGTGCTGCTGAGCCTGAGAACTCCCTGTATTTTTTGTTGTGTTTGAACTTAAAACAAAGACAAGTCATTGTAGTTATATTTAAATTTTACTGTATTTTCTGTGGAAAAATTTCAGAGAGCTATTTATTTAACCTTTTATTCAACTTTATAAGAGATGTTTCTGAGTCTAGGAAATTCAGGCACTTCTGGAGCTATTATTTTCTATTTGTGTGATTCAATAAACATGCTTTAGGCATTTCAATGAAGTTCAGTGTTTGCATTATTCAATTTTTTTACGCCAATTTTTACACTTTTACTGCAAATGAATATCGGCTCCAAATATCGGTTATCGGCCTCCTCTAACTACTAATAATCGGCATCGGTCCTGAAAAACCCATATCGGTCTATCTCTAGTTAGAATGAGGGTCTGAAGGTATAAAATGCAATCTGCTGGTGCTTCTACGGCTGTCAGAGAGGCACTAGTCTGAACAGCTGCACCAAAACTGAAAAACATGAAGCAGAGGATTAGCAAAAAATAGTGTAACCTCCTGGATGATGACTCTCAATCAGGGCATATTTCAAAAGGGGTTTTGTAAGATTTGAAACAGTAGATTGAACTTTAAGCCATTTTCAACCCATGAAATTCAGATATATTAACACGAGCATTGATGAGTTTAATCGTCAAAAATAAGCTTACTTTTGCAGTGCCTCTTTAATTAAAAAACTACTTTCATAATCAGTTAAATATTCCTTAAGCAAAGATGCCAACCATGTAAAGATTCCAGCAAGAGGCTGATGTTTTCTGAACATCTTTGGTTGAGATTGTTGCATTTTTTTTAACTCATGTTTAATATATCAAATTAATAAACTGGATAATTATAATTGAATTGCAGCTTCTGAACAAATGTAAATATACAGCTTCTGATGCGTACAAGTAGCATGCGTGCTCTGTGTTCTCTCCAGATGCAATGTCTCTTGTAATTGAATTAGTCTCCCCTGCAGAACAACCCCACCCCTGCAGCTGAAGCAGAGGAAGCACCACCTCCATGCGATCAAACTGGTGAAGCTCAGACAGTGTTCCATTGATTTTTGATGATCAGTAATTGGTGACAGATCAAACATTATCTTGGCTTTTTTAGCCAGAGCAAGCTTTTCATTCCTAGTTAAGGGGTAAACTCTGACCTTCCTCATCCTCCCACTCCAGATCCAGCGACGTCCCGTCATCATTGGTGGAGCGAGTCTTGGTGGTGAAATCCCAGCTGCACTCTGTGTTGGGAGTCACAACGTTTGTGTCTGAGGGAAGTCCTGGAAACAAAAACACAATCATCACCTCACGAAATCTTTGCAAAGCTATTTGCTTGCACCACCATGAAGAAGAGTTGAACCGTTTTTAGAGTTTCTAAAGAGGTATGTAAGTAGAAGGTATGAGGCAAACATGAGGTAAAATATGAGATGTACAGACATGTAGCAGGTAGGAGTCAATAAGGTATACTTCATCCTACAGATGTTATTTTTAGGTTCTGTATTTTTTGTTTGTTTGTTTATTACTCATTTGTGTGTCTTATTTTCTTGTTTTTTGCCGCTATGATATTGTGGCATGTCTGATTTGTTTTTAAAGCAACTACTTCTTATTTGCAAATTTACAATTTAAAAACTCATATAAACATCAAAACTTCCATACTGGCACAAATGAAGAGTATAATAATATGAGTGGTGATACAGTGGTCCCTCATCTGTCATGGGGGTTACGCTCCAGACCCCCCCCCGCGATAGATGAAAATTCGTGAAGTAGCGACCATATTAATTTTATTATTTATATTTTAAGGCTTTATAAACCCTCCCCACACACTCTACAGAGATCAGACGTCTGTGAAATGGAGGAGAGATGCTGAATGCTGCTATAGACAGAGAAGACGCTCAGTGGTCACTCAGCCAATCATCACTGAACACTATGCATTTTATTTAGATTCAGTTCAATTCAGTTTTATTTACACAGCGTCAATTACAATTTAATTTGTCTCAAGACCCTTTACAGAACCCATATGCCTGGTTTGATTCAATATTCTTTTAATTATCATTATTTTTTAAATTTATGTTTTTTAAAAAATTTTACGCCAGAAAATGCTTATTTTACCACAAAAATAATAATAAATAAATAATAATAGAATTGTGTAGCGATCATAGACTTGGACACTATGACTGATCTGTGGTGCTGCAATGCACTATAGGAGTTTGGGGTGTCGGGGGTTTAAATGTTATTGTGGTTTATGTTTGTTTTACAGTGTTATTAGTGTTTCATTGTGTTTTTGTGGTTTAGTCAGTCTAGTTAGTTTGGTCAGTGTTATGTTGTCAGGACCGTGTTAAGCATGTTTGATGACTTCCTGCTACATTTTCTACAGTTCTTCTCTCTGAGAATGTCAAAATAAAAGCACCTGCTAGTTGCAGAGTGTATGAAAGGCAGATATCTTCTCTCCTTTCTGAAACGCAGCTCGTCACCATAATAAATATATCTCAGTGTGCGCCAATGACGTCGGACCATCGGTCAAATCCGATTTGTGTACCAAAAGTCCGGTAAAACTTACTACATTACTGGTCTCATGTCCAGTGTAATTTTTTTCCTGTAACCCTGAAGTTCCACATAATGCGATTGCGCCGCGCCGTGCAACGGAACGAAGCGCCGCTGTCTTGCTCCGAAAGTCAAAACAGCAAGCGCAGCGCCGTCCGGATGGGGAGGGCTGCTCCTCAGAGAGGCTCTCGTGTGAACAGCGATATCACGCGATAAAAACGCATGATATAAACAGAAAATAAATAAACCACACCTCATTTCGCTTCTACAAGGTCGCTCTGCTTGACCCAGCCACATTGCTCTGTGATTTATAGTACTTCTAGCATGGTTGAGTACATGATTTATGTTTTGATCTCAAATGAGTGCTTTTCTTTATCCAATAGTTAATTTTGTATGGTTTATTCTATATAAAAACAGTAATTTCTCTTCGCCCATGGCGTCGTGTTGTATCTGGGACATAATTAATAAAGTAGTAAATTTGTATAACAATTATTAAAATTAAATTATACATCAACTTTTGGTACATTTGTGCATAAAATATTCGGTCCAGTAAAAACTGTTTCGGTCCAGTAAAAAATGACTGTTTACTGGTCCACGGTCCAGTAATAAATTGTGCCCATTCGCGCAGACTGATATCTATATACTGCAAAATCCCGTGATACCAAATGCACTTTAAAAATCTGTGACACAGTGAGACCGTGAAAAGTGGACCACGATATGGACAGGGACCGCGGTATAATTAAGCTCAGAAGTTTCACTCACTGTTGCTCCTGAACGCCTCAGACTGCGCTTTAACATTCTGGAGGTAGGCATCAAAATCCTCCCCCGAGGTTTGTCTGAAAAAAGGCGTGACAAGAATTAACACAAGGCAACAGCTGTATTTGTTAAAAAGACAATAAAAATCTTGCTAAGTAAAACTTGACTTTTACTTCAGTCTGTTTCAGAGACATGGAAGCTGATACTGCGCTCCGCTCTGCAGGCTCCTTTTATTATCGGTGCAAACTCGTTAAGCATTGAATTGAGAGACTGGATACCTTGTAGTGCTTCAATATGTGTTCTGCAGCCTCCACACTGCAGCAACAAACTGAGTGCTCACATCACTAAATCAATACCTCCGCTGAGAGCTTAAAAAAGACTTTGAGACTCTTTTCCAGCCACATCACACATCTGATTCACACAAATGACTAAACAGCTGATTTGCAGTTACTGGAATTTCTGATGCATCACTTCTATCTACTTCATTCTGCCTACTAAAACCTACGCACAACCTCATGACCGCAGCGTGGCCTCGGCCCAACAACCGTCCTGTTGTCCACTGAACTCGAATAACTCACTTTTTTTGCTGGCTTTCACCGCCTGAGCCATCTGCTCTCCCCCGTGTCCTCTGGGCAGGCAGCTGCTGAAAAAAACACCACAGATCAACGTGAAATACTACCGTCATATATTCTCGGAAGACAAAAAAAAACAAAAACATTTAAACTATTTTTGGGGCTACTGAGAAAACGTGAGCAGATATTTCTAACACAAAACAGAAGCAGTGGAATGTGGCATGAGAAGCGATGTAGAAATCTCAGTCCCGGCAGTCGGAGATGTTTTCCACTCCAGTCTCATTTTTATTATTTCAGAGGCCTTTACTTAAAACAGTTAGCAAATAGGGAAATTTACAAAAAGTCATGACTGTGGGGACTGACATGACTTTAAAAGTCAGGCTTGAACAGGCTTTTTTCCTCATTTCACTGCTTGTACTTAGGAATAACTCCCTCCTATATAAAGCATAAAGCTCGAAAAATACTGCTCCTTAGCATTAATAATTAGCAGCAACGATGCTACCAAGTGGCTTGCCAGGTCACTAAAGCACTGAGAGATCATAGAATTCCCTGACTGGACAACAAAGACAGTTAATGAGGACAAAAATAAGGCTGAACATAGAAAAATATCACTCTGTTTACAACACAGAAGGACTTGAACTGCTGGGAAGCCTCTGCAGTAAAAGGTAAACTGGCAGAAGGGAGCGCTCAGTGCTGCCTCACCTCCTTCAGTTTGCGTTCACGTGCCAGCCTGGCAGCCTCACGCTGGGCAGCATTTCTAGCCTCCTCTTCTAGCCTTAACTTCTCCTCTTGTGCCTCTAACTGAGCAGAAATAACGGAAACGAAACAGAACACAAAACACAGAACAGAAAAAATTACAAAAACAGAAAAAACTATGAAAATGCAAATTAAAAAATAAGCCAGAAAACAGAGTCTAAACAACGGAAAATCAAACAATGAGGGGCTGTTAATCTAACAAAGACAGACGCTTTATTGAGCTTGTCTTACCTCGGCTTGTAGCTTTTGGTCTATGAGGATCTGCTTGTCTGAGATGGCAGCGTAGCGATGCTCTCTGAGGTGTTTGATCTCATCTTCACTGATGGGCCTAATGAAATAAACACACTTTAAGGTGAGCTATTCTTTGGAATATACCCCTGATTATCATTATTATCATTTCCTTAACTGGACCTCTTACCTCGGGCAGGGCTGTGGGCTCTCAGCCTGCAATGCAACAAACACCAGACAGTATTGAATTTCAGCGTGAAATGCATCTACCCCGCCGCACTGTTTGACTCAAGCACTACTACTCTGGGACGATGCGGAAAATAATCGAGTTAGTCTCAGGAAAGAAAAATGGAGTACTGCAGCATCACAGTAATGGCTGCTTTGTAGGTCCAGCCACTCCTTCGAGGACGACTATCAGCGGAAAGCCTGATTGCAGTCAGAGAGCAAAAACTATCCCGGGAGTACCAGCTTAATCCAGCGTTTAATTAGACACCAATATAAATAAAACACTCAGAAAAATAACAAATCTGACAATAAACACACAAGAGTCTTGTCTTCTTTAAGCAAAAAAATACAAATAACACTTACCTCATCACTTTCTACCAGATTTTCAAACTGCAAAAAACAAAAAAACATAATCAGACATGCAGCATTATATTGAAGAGTCACCATTGAAGACAGGAAATGAATAATGCAGGACTCTTACCTCGATGGTGTAATGCTCCCCTGTGGTGCTGCTGCGGAAGTATTTAGACCTGCACAAATAAATAATGCAATGTGAATATGTAATATGTAATATCATGGTACTTTATACTTCAGACTGACAGCTGTGAACACAAATGAAGAGGACTTAAATATGGATTTTGAAATGCTGTGTTTACGTTGTATATTACTGACAAAGAGAAGCTTATGACAAGAGGAGAATCAGCACATTTACAGGGGACCTTTTATTCCTCTTTAATCTGGAATTAAAGTTAATTCTGCTTTAAAATCTCCTTGTAAACACTGAATTCCGAATTAAAAAGTTAATTCCGAATAAACTTCATTCTGAATAAACTACCTGGTTTATTCTAATGTTAATTCCGAATACAGTAATTCCTGTGTACGTTCTATTCATGTATACAGTTAATTCCGCTTAAGTTAAGTCCGGTCATTCTGCATCCGGTTTGGCTCCTCACGTAGCGACGTACACGTTCTGAGACCTTTGTCGAGTTGCCGTTTCAAAGCGACAATAAAAGCAAGGCAAAAAGCGTGCTTATTAGTTGTTCCTCCGTGTTGTTGGGGAAAAGAAATGCTGTGGCACATGGAGTTTGTTTTCTTCCGGTAAACAGGGATACATCACATCCACTCCCTGTCCAATCAGAATCCTTTCAAAGGCCCAAACGTTAAAGCGGAATTGAGGAAGGGCAAAAAATGTGTGGTCCATGTAAACCTTAATTTGGAATTAATATTTCCATTTAAACTCAAAGCACAAAACTTTAATTCCAAATGAGTTAATTCCTAATTAAAAAAAACTCCATGTAACCATACCCAATATTTAGATGAAGAAGATAATTAGTTGTTTTCTCTATAAAATGTCAAAGAATGGTGAAAAATATCAATCAGTATTTGTCCACAACCCAAAGATATTATGCTTGCTGTCATACAGGAGGAAAGAAACCACTAAATACCCAAGTGAAGAAGAGGAAAGCTGGAATTCTTACTATTTTTCTGTCTAAATCTAGTATGTAGAGAAAACGGCCTCAGCCAACGTTATGTTGATTGATTTGTTGGTGTATTTTAGACTTCTATATGAAATCAATGAGGGCAAATCACGGTGCAGTGCCTCATTAAGTTTCTCATGCTAATAGAATTACACACGTGGACAAAATTGTTGGTACCCCTCAGTTAAAGAAGGAAAAACCCACAATTCTCACTGAAATCACTTGAAACTCACAAAAGTAACAATAAATAAAAATTTATTGAAAATTAAATAATCAAAATCAGCCATTACTTTTGAATTGTTGATTAACATAATTATTTAAAAAAAAAACTAATGAAATAGGGCTGGACAAAAATGATGGTACCCATAACTTAATATTTTGTTGCACAAACTTTTGAGGCAATCACTGCAATTAAACGATTTCTGTATTTGTCAATGAGCGTTCTGCAGCTGTCAACAGGTATTTTGGCCCACTCCTCATGAGTAAACAGCTCCAGTTGTCTCAGGTTTGATGGGTGTCTTCTCCAAATGGCATGTTTCAGCTCCTTCCACATATGTTCAATGGGATTCAGATCTGGGCTCATAGAAGGCCACTTTAGAATAGTCCAACGCTTTTCTCTCAGCCATTCTTGGGTGTTTTTGGCTGTGTGTTTTGGATCATTGTCCTGTTGGAAGACCCATGACCTGCGACTGAGACCAAGCTTTCTGACACTAGGCAGCACATTTCTCTCCAGAATGCCTTGATAGTCTTCAGATTTCATCGTACCTTGCACACTTTCAAGACACCCTGTGCCAGATGCAGCAAAGCAGCCCCAAAACATTACTGAGCCTCCTCCATGTTTCACCGTAGGGACAGTGTTCTTTTCTTCGTATGCTTGGTTTTTGAGTCTATGAACATAGAGTCAAAAAGCTCCAGTTTGGTCTCATCTGTCCAAAGGACATTCTCCCAGAAGCTTTGTGGCTTGTCAACATGCATTTTTGCAAATTCCAGTCTGGCTTTTTTATGAGTTTTTTTCAGCAGTGGTGTCCTCCTTGGTCGTCTCCCATGAAGTCCACTTTGGCTCAAACAACGACGAATGGTGCGATCTGACACTGATGTACCTTGGCCTTGGAGTTCACCTTTAATTTCTTTGGAGGTTGCTCTGGGCTCTTTGGATACAATTCCAACGATCCGTCTCTTCAATTTGTCATCAATTTTCCTCTTGCGGCCACATCCAGGGTGGTTGGCTACTGTCCCGTGGGTCTTGAACTTCTGAATAATATGAGCCACTGTTGTCACAGGAACTTCAAGCTGTTTAGAGATGGTCTTATAGCCTTTACCTTTAAGATGTTTGTCTATCATTTTTTTTTCGGATGTCCTGGGACAATTCTCTCCTTCGCTTTCTGTTGTCCATGTTCAGTGTGGTACACACCTTTTCACCAAACAGCAGGGTGACTACTTGTCTCCCTTTAAATAGGCAGACTGACTGATTATGAGTTTGGAAACACCTGTGATGTCAATTAAATGACACACCTGAGTTAATCATGTCACTCTGGTCAAATAGTTTTCAATCTTTTATAGAGGTACCATCATTTTTGTCCAGGCCTGTTTCATTAGTTTGTTTTTTTAAATAATTATGTTAATCAACAATTCAAAAGTAATGGCTGTTTTTGATTATTTAATTTTCAATAAATTTTTATTTATTGTTACTTTTGTGAGTTTCAAGTGATTTCAGTGAGAATTGTGGGTTTTTCCTTCTTTAACTGAGGGGTACCAACAATTTTGTCCATGTGTGTAGCCCCTTGGCAGTGGGGTTTAAGTCAAGGAGTTTGTCAATCGGTGACATTATTGGCAGATTAGGAAATGAACAAAATTTTTTCTGTACAAAGTGTCTGATCTGTAGGTATCGGAAAAAATGAGTTCTGGGAAGGTTGAACTTTTGGCTAAGTTGTTCAAAAGAGAGGAAAGTATTATTAGAAAACAAGTCTTTAAAGCATTTTATACCGTTTCTATGCCACAGTTGAAAAGCTGCGTCCGTATTAGAGGGAATAAAGGCTATATTAAAGATAATAGGGCATGAAATTGATGCCTCTTGCAATCCGAAGTGCTTTCTAAACTGGGACCAAATCTTCATTGTGTGAAAAACAATGGGATTGGAGGAGGTAACCTTACCAGATATAGGAAGAGATGAGCAAACAATTGAGCAAAGAGAAAACTGGCTACAGGATTCCTCTCCCTGCACCCACACAGGGGCCTCAGCTGTTTTTGAATGGTTAAACCAGAAAAGTATCTTCTGAATATTGCTAGCCCAGTAGTAAAAAAGGAAGTTTGGAAGGCCCATTCCCCCTAGTTTTTTTGGTCTTTGTAGGAAGGTTTTTCTAATACGATGACCCTTATTACCCCAAATAAAGGATAGGAATAATTTGTCCAGGTTACTGAAGAAGGGTTTTTTGATGAAGATAGGAATGTTAAAAAATAAATGTAATATCATAACTTAACAGTTAATTGAGCATAACACCACAGTTAAGACACACTTCATCTTTTGACTCATGACTAGGGTTGCAACAAGTAATCAATTAGTCGACAACTACTAAAATAATCACCAATTATTTTCAGAATTTATTACTTAAGTTAAAAGTTCTCTATGAAAACTCCCTCTTTCATTCTTGTGCTAACAAAATTGCACAAGAGTTTTCTAATCATCAGTTAGCTTTTCAACAGCATTAGCTAACACAATGTAGCATTAGAACACAGGAATGATGGTTGCTGGAAATGTTCCTCTGTACCCCTATGGAGATATTCCATTAAAAATCAGCCATTTCCAATCAGAATAGTCATTTAGCACATTAACAATGTCTAGAATGCATTTCTGAGTAATTTAATGTTATCTTCATTGAAAACAAGGGCATTTCTAAGTGACCCCAAACTTTTGAATGGTAGTGTAAATGAAAAGTCTTCAGTGTCTTAAATTTGAATATTCTTGGTCTTTGCTCCTCTGTGATTGTAAACTGAATATCTTTGGGCTGTGGATATAAAGAAACGATATTTCAAGACATCATCTGATGTTTTGGGAAACAAAGATCAACCTTACTTTCAGCATTTTTAAACAACTACTTAATTAATCAAGCAAACAGTTTAGCAGATTCTTTAACAATGAAACTAATCCTTAGTAGCAACCCTGCTGTAAAATGGAAGTAGCGCTCAGGTGTAACTAACAGTAATACTGTAATGGCTCCGTTTCATTAAGTGGCCCATTAAGTGATGCCAATAGGAGGACCCTGGAACAGGATGCCTTTAATCAAATGAGGGTACAATTAACATTACTGATCTGAGCAGTGATGTTGCTGCTGTGATGTGTCAAATGTCTTATTGGGCTTTTTGCCCGTTATGTTCTGGATTAACATTGATTCAGGATGTTTGAACCAATGCTCATGGCAACTAACTCAAATCTAATCCACATTTTATTACTCCAGGCAAAGAGGACACTTTAGTGATGAGGTTTCCCTGAGTAATCCATTATAATAAGCACTACCACAGCAGCAGTACTATAATGAAGTACTGTTGTCAGCTCCAATATGGAGACACATGGCAGTAGGTGAATGAACAGAAGCCTTGTCTGAACAAAGCACAAGATAAAAACATCAATTATTAATGCTGAATTTGGTGACAAAAGATGCTGAAACTAAGGTAAGAAACAGACTATTTTTATACCCATAAATAGGTTTAATTGAAATGGTGTAATGACTGTTTTTAAAGCTGTAGCTCAGGGGGTCTTGTTGCTATAATTTAATTAGCTAAACTCCATGTCCAGGCTGTTGATAATAGGGGTGGGGTCTTGGTTCTTACTGACACTGACTGACTACAGGGTAGCACCCCGTACTGGGCACCCTAACAGAGTCTAACCTGCCCTCCTGTGTCCCCCTGGTATCACACCACCACCAGAAAAACACACCACAGCTCATAAGTCTTCACTGCGGTGTAAGTTATCGGATGCGCTGCTTTAGGTGATGCTAGCTAACAGCGGCTAATGCTACATATCACTCACCCGCCACCTCTCTGGATCCTGCTGGCTTCTCTCCTGAAGAGCCCCACGCAGAAAGCCCAGCAGTTACCCATCGCATTGTCAAATACCGCTGTTAGCTACCAGCCGGTAAACTCCTGCCAGCTGCTGGTGCTTCAGTGGAGGAAGCTACATCTTCCAGTCAGTCAGTCGTGGTCCCGGGTCCCGACACTTCCTCATCCTGCTGCTTCCTCTGTGATCACAGCAGAGCAGACAGTGGTGAAAATGAAACACCGCCCGCTGCTGTCCACTTCCAAACCCAACATGTACAGTAGTGAACTGAAGTTTGCATACACCTGTGAAAACCATGTGTATCATGGCAGACTTGAGTGTAAATATGACTAGCTTCACGGCATAATACTGCCACCACCATGCTTCATAATGGTTCCCAATACAGTCATGACAAAAATCAAGTCAAGTCAAATTTATTTACAAAGCACTTTAAAGCAACCAAGGTGCTGTACAGAAGAGTAAAAACGCGATCAGAAGATAACAGAACTAAAGACAAAGTCAGCAATACATAAACAATAGACTAAACAGACTGGACTGCCCATCCCAGATACAATGTAAGTGCACAAGGAAACAACAAACCTACTTGACGTGAAAAGCCAAAGAAAAGTTTACATTCACCTGTAAAGACCATGTGTATCAAGGGAGTCTTGAGTGGAAATATGAACAGCTCCACAGCATAATACTGCCACCATGTTTGATGATGGTTCCCAATACAGTCATGACAAAAGTTTACATACACTTGTACCAGACCATGTGTATCGTGGCGTTCTATAATGTTGAATTTCAATGGAATGGGTCTTTGTCACAAAATAACATTTTGATTCTTTCACAGATTTTTTTGCAGGTCTTCTGCCACTTTCACCTCAACTATGGACCTTTGGTTGCCATCCCCAAGCTTCTGGATGCATCTTTGGGCCTTCTCGAGCACAGACTGGTTTCTTCATCACAGTCCACAGGTTCTTGATGGGTTTTAAGTCAGGACTTTAGGTTGGCCAGTCTAAAATCTTAATTGTTGCCTGATTTAGCCCATTCATAATCACTTTTCTAATTCATTGCAGATCTGATTTTTGGTGATTCTTAGTTGACTCTTGACCATTCTAACCAACTGTCTCTTAGGAGTAGGAGACTGCTTGCATTTTCCTCCTTACTGTGGCAGTGATGCAACTGTACAATACATTTTCTATTTTTTAAAACAAGAACCAACATTCAAATAGACATCTGATGACAATGTTTTTTATAAAATGTTCTTTTAATGTGACATACTAACAAAGGTTATTATTACATTATAACAAAGGAAGGACACTCAATGTAACATTAAAATTTTTTTTTAAAGAACATGAGTGCAAGTAAAATTTCTCACTGAAAATACTACTACTACTGATGTGTGGAACTTTCTCACCCCCCCCCCCCCAAAAAAAAAAAAAATCTAGTTGAATTTTTCATTAACATTTCAGCTGATTTACTGATTTTTTCACATCAGTGTGGTATTTATCAGTTGCATCATAATAAATGTTCACTAATCAAACAAGAGGTAAAGGAATGCATAATAATAACCATAATTTTTGTCTTTTTTTTCATTACTCTGTGTCCTCAGGGCCAAAGAGGTATTCATGGAGCTCATCTTCTGCAGGGACGTTATCCTCGTTGCTCACTTTGACTTTCTGGGCAACTGGCATGCATCTGGGCATGAGCTTTCTCCCAGTCTGAAAGAAAATAGTGAAAAGATGCCCAGTTGAAGCTGTTACTGTTGTAAGTCATTAAAAGTAAAATGTATTTTTAAATATATATATATATATATATAAAAGGATTTAAAAAAAATTTTTTTTTTTAGATTAGCTGCAATATTACGCCTTTATTTATACAGCACATTCAAGTGCTTTCCAATAGAGAAGGTAGATTGGCATTATGAATTTACAAGATTAAATATTAATGTAAAACACTACAGTATTATTTATTATCTGAATTACCACAGTAACTTAAAGATAATGTATAGAACTCAAATTTACCAGACTGAATGAAAAATGTAAGTTAAGACCCCACAAAATTATAGAGAAAACAGCAAATTCCTTTTTAGCAGCATTTTAGAAACAAAACACTCCCTTTTAATGGAGGACAGCATCCAAAAGATTACTATAGTAACTAGCTGATAATAAATTCAGATGTTTACTAGAGGAAAAACAAAATTCACGGAATAGTATAAAAGGGAAGTGACCTACTATTTTCTTAGAGTCAGCCAGGGATCTCTCCAAATACCTCCTCATCCTCTCTTTTTGTTTCTCTTGCTGCTCTCTCAGCTTTTCTTCACGCTGTCTGCAACATGATGAAGAGGTTTTTAAGTGAGATTGTACTGTATCGGGGCTGTTCTGTGGCATGTTTATGTTGTCCCAGTGAAGATTTTCTCCCACAGTCCAAAGACATGTATGTAAATTCACAGATATGAGTGTCAGGGCACATGGTTATTTGTCTCCTTGTTTGTTATCCCTGTGATGGACTGTGAGATCTGGAATACATTTCAGCCCCTTATTACCCTCTATAGATACAGATGAATTCTATTGTATTTTTTAAAAATTAATATTAGAAATAACATTTAAAAACAGAAGCGTCCTGCTGTGTATTCCAGAAGGTATGGTATGTTATTGCTGTTACTTTGAGAACAGTTTGCTTCTTGATTAATTCTTTCTGGCACCAAATGTGTCACTAACAAGTACCTGGTCCTCTTCTCGCTGTCCTTGATCTTCTTCATCAGCTCCAGTTTTTCTTCAGGGATGCTCTCAAGGCCCTGCAGCAGCAAAGACATGTGGTGCTCAATATTGACCAGCTTCTCCAAGGTGCTGAGGTTGGTCATCCTTTCATCCACGCAGCTGCGGTGCACCTCTGCTACCTTCTCACCCAGAGCATCCATCATCATGTCCTGGAAGCAAGAGAATCACACTCAGACAGTTAGCATTAGCATGTTGTCTACAGTCTATCAGTTAGATCCACTTTAAGATGCCATAAGCAGCTTTAACATTCGCAAAGAGGTGAGTCTGAGTAAAAACATGGTCAATCACAGTTCATTCTGTTTACTTACTTGGTCCTCTGTGTTCAGTGACACATGGAGTTGAACTTTCTGTTTGAGTTTGGCCCCTCTTGCTTTCTCTTTGTCAATCCTCTGGTTCATGTCGGTTATCTGCAGTGCTATCTGCTCTTCATCCTTTTCACTTGAGACAAAGAGGAAGGAAAACTGAATGGATGCGATGAATCCGGGGGAATGAATAGTAAATGCACAAAAAGCTTCAGTAGCTTGGGAAAATTGAACAGGTGAACAAATAAAACACCAAGTAGGCCTAAGTTTTTACATTTCCCTCCTAGTTGTCTCCATGAACTGTTTCAACTCCTCCAGTTTCTCCTCCACCCGTGCAGAGTTCTGAATCAGGGACAAATTCTGCTCTGTCAGCTCTGTCATCAGATCCAGTAGCTGCTGGGGATCAGTAAAGTACAGCTCTGGTTCATCCTGAAAGAGGTGACGCAGCACAGAGGGTACGACCCTGTGAGCACTGCAGATAAATACTGAAGATCAAAAGGACGTGTGATGTGTGATTTTCAGCAAAGGAAAACTGACCTCATACTCTAAGCAGTCACTGTCCAGGTTAGAATTTGTGACTCTGAAAGACAAAGTTTTAGACTCATGAGTGACGTTTTGCAGCAGCATTTATTAGTGACTCTGGATGTGTTTATGACCAACAACAGCGGGATGTTTGAGAATTGTACCAGCAGGCTATGTGCTGCAATACAGAAAAAGTGCACCGCAAATGTATGTTCAAATTACAATACGAGCATGTCAATGTGCAGTCCTATTTTTGTTTTTGCTACAGATGTGGTTTTATAAACACTGACTAAAGTCACTAAAGTCTAGACTTTATCACAGCCAGCATGCCACTTTGTTATTTTCTTTGTAATAACTGTACACAGTCCAACTTTGTGAACAGAATTAATAAGTTCACTCATTCTTCAGCTTGCAGAAACCTTTTCGGTGATGACAGAATCACTACTTTATTAATCCATTTACTTCAATGTTTGATTTACTTTATCTTGGCGAAGCAAAACACATTTTAAAAATGAGCATTTCCAAAAATCCATGTGGTATTTTAATTGTAATAAGAAGACTCCTGCAGCTGGATATTTCACTGCTTATGATCATCAAGCTTTATGACCTTTGCATTATGAGCTATGAGGGAGTTCCAGCTTCAGAGATTTCTCTTTGTGCTGCTTTTTGTAATATGATTTGTGTCAAGTTAGGTTTGTTTTGTTGCTGCATGCTGCTTCTTGGTACCATTGGTATCTAGAATACAAGTCTTCCTGTTGGCTGCACTGTTGAACTTGGTTATGTTTATTTAGTTCTATAGTATCTTGTTTATTTTGACTGCCTGGTCACCTCAAAGCCTATCTAGAGACCAGTGTTGCAAACTAGCTCTTGCTATAAGCCATATGATAACTGCATTGGATGGCTGCTTCAGTTCATCTAATTATACTGTATCAGTATCTATATCTTAAAAAAAAAAGAAGCATAAATTAATGATAGTGTACCTCACCTGAGCTTCATTGTAAGACTGTTGTCAGCTGCAATAAACATAAATGCATAAAATAACAGTTTAATTGAAGCTATCCTACTTTTTACTTTCATTTTTTGTAGCAGAGCACTCAGCAACCATCTATACAAGCTAAATTTGAGTTTATCAAGTCACTGCCAAATTACAGGGTGTTTTGTTTTTATCTACACTACTGTTCAAAAGTGTGGGGTCATTTAGAAATGTATTAATTTTTGAAAGATTTTTATTTTTTTTTCAGTGAAGATGTCATACAACTGGCGTGTGAACCCAAGCAGCAGGCGATGACAGGATGGTGAAATTAAATATGATTTAATCAAAAGAACTAAGAATATGAATGAACAGAAACCAGCAGCAGCTGGTGAATTTTTCTTTTGAGGGGGGGGGGGGGGGGGGCACAGTGTTTGATATGATTTGCTCCAGATAAGGTGTAATTGGTACACACAAACCCTTAAAATCTCCTTTTCTATAATTAAACAAATTAAGAATGTATAAATATGCAAATCTATTTTTACTTCCAAAGTAAAAAAAAGAAACAATTCATTTTTCCAGCTTCAAAGAGTGCCAAGTACTTCTTCTGTCCAGCAAAATCTTTGGAACAACATATTTATATTTACAATCCATACCTTCGTTTGAAAAAGCAGGCAAGGGAAGCATGATAAAGCACCTGCCTCACTGCATCCTGTCAACCAAGACGTCTTCTCATACCAGGCCCGTGAAAAAGACCGCGTATATTTCCTCCCTCTGTCCTCCGACTGTTGTCTAATTAAGACGTCCGACCGGTCAGGTCCGAGCTGCTTCATTCTCAGTTTCTCCTGCAGTGTTGTCCTCTCGAACGGCGTTGTTTTCAGTGACTTCACTGAATTTTCTCTCTCCATTTTCTCCTTTTTTTGGCTCTCTCTATCTTGCTTGCTAATTACTCCTACACTGCGCTGAACGTCACTCGCTTGGTGGTTTTAAATAAAGGCAAGCGGATGAACAAACCGCTCGCTCTCTGCTGCCACCCCATGGCCGGTGGTGTGTAAAGCGATCAGAGGGAGACCGCGGGGCGCTGTCTGTCACTACCCGATCCAATGACGTATATATAGAGCTAGACCGCTCACTGGCCGCTGAGAGGCGGTAAATAGGAGCTGACTTCCGGTAGTGGCAAGACGGGGATTTCACATTGGAACGCCAGCACGATATGTGACTTTGTGTTTCGTGATTTACCAAGGTACAGTAAACTTCTGTGTTGGAATCAAGTCACAATGCTTGAAATACGTTGAGAACACCAGACCAGGAGGCCCTTGACCAGCACTGGCTGGGTTTTTCAGTGACTGCAGCTGAACAGACTCTCCTCAGGAGAGCGCCCAGTTCGCTGTCATGCTCATGGCTCGCCATTCCCCCTGTGCCTGTGGTCTCACTCTGACCTGGTGACGGGTGACAAGGCTATTTTTGTCATCAGAAAATATGTGTCAATGAACTAGAAATCTGTTTGAGAAGGTGAACAGCACGGCATGATCATATCTGACACTGACAGTGCATACGTCACTGCATAGCACTTACCAGTTAGCACTTATGCTAGCTCCTTCAATGCCACCAGTTTTGTGATTCCTTCTCTGGAATGTAAGTGAAAGGAAACGTGCTGACACTCACCTTGCAATCATCACATCATGAACCTGTTAATTTAAGTGTCTCTGTTGTTGTGGTTTCAGGTGGATGTGGCTAATATCTGACCATGGTGAAGTCGTGTGCTGCCATCTCCTGCACCAATCCATTTGTAATATTTCCTTTCATAAGTAAGTGGCTCTTTTATTTGGGACATTCTGCCTCAAATTTGCTCTGCTTCTTTGTTTGCAAACAGAAACTCCTTCTGACCTTGGCTTGAGTGCTGCACTCAGCCAGTTTAGCTGAATCACTAACTGTACAGTGTAAGCTGGTGTGACTATCAGTATTCAATGACAGTCACAGTGCATCATTGTCTATGGATGTATTATAATATGCCACACATTTCAGGTTTCCCAAGCAGTCCAAGGACAGCACACTGAGAGATCAATGCATACAGGCCATCAGTAGAGAAGCGGTGGGGACCAAGAGGAGATGATCATAATTATGTCTGCAGCAACCATTTCAGGGAGGAGGACTTCATCCTTTCAAAACATGCTCAACACAAGCTTCTCAGGCCAAGAGCTGTACCATCCCTCAATTTGGGGAAACCAGAGAAAAAGGTTATGTTCTTTAATTGTTAATGGTTGCTCATTATTTCAATTTAGTTCTTTTCTTGTCAGTTTGTGTGGCTATGAAAATGATTCAGGATCGGTTTTTGGCTTTCATAGTGATTTGCAGCTATTCATTGTGATAATGTTTTCTTTCAGGTATTGGTGAAACAGAAACACATCTCTTGGGAATTTGCCATGTTAATTCTTTTTATCAAATGTTTTAGATCGCAGTGAGGACAACCCAAAGCAGCCCGGCAGCAGTGGCATTATACCAGCACATCGACATGGAGCCTGAACAAGAGCCTGAAGAGGGCAGTGCTGCTGTTAGTGAAGACCATACATACTGTACGACATCTAATTGTACAGCATGAAAAGCTGAGGCAGGACTTCAACAATGCCAAATGTAGAGAGAAGCGCTGCAGAGTGACGTTGGAGGCCATGTTAGCTAAAACCAAGGAAATACAAGCCCTGTCTGATGATGCTCATTCCATGCTTGATGCATATAAAGGTATTCCTTGTTTAGAAGTACATATGAGTGACATCCAGCATATGTAAATATAATTATGTACCTGCACATTGCTCACCCACACAGTGCACTAGAACTGAGATCAATGTTTGTTAATGCTTCATGAGATGATGACTGGTTCACAGATAACTGTACTTTTGCCTTCCACAACATTATCTAAACAGTTTTGCGGCTGTGATACCCAACATTCATGTGGAAACTATCTAAGCTATTAACTATGTTTGATCACACTTAATTTTCAATTACAGGTAAATTGATGTTGATAGACCCTGTTTCTTTACCAGAATAATGTCATTTGTTTGTAACTCCACAACACCTGAAATTGGGACATATATACAACACGCATTTAGGTTGAATATTTATGAAAATTGCAAATTAAACTCAAAGGGTTGACTGAACTTTGATGGTTCCTCATGAAGCATGATGTGCTGTATAAATGCTGTCTACATACTGCAATCTGCCTGAAAGTTTATGTGATTGATCACAGTAGTGCAGTGATGACATCCATATGCCAATGTGCACTCAGTCATAGCGTCACCTGCTGTAGAGGAAATTACAAGTTTTACACTTTAATGTTGTACTATACTTTTAATAAATTTATCTGCACTTTTTTTCATTTACTTTAAATTAACTTCTTTTCTATTGGTTGTTGCAATTAGTGTTTGACATGCTTTTATTTTTTCTATTTCTTGTCTTCTTTTGGCTGTTTTACTCAATCAGTTTTAATTATTCTAGAAATGAGTGTCCATTGTATTCAATGAACCTTTTCTGATTAAAGTGACTTCATTTTTTATTACACTACTTTATGTTTTACATTTTACTCTGGAAAAACCTCTGTGTATGTTAAGGTACTACATAAATAATGTTGCTTGATTTCTTGCTCAAAAACTTTTTTGCAAGCTGTTCTTGTTGAGGTGTTTGTGGAACTTTCATGAAAGTTCTTTGCCATTTCAGGTCTGAGTCATCTGCTTCAAATTTAACAGAACAAAAGCAAATTAAGCTTTCCATAGGATCTTAATTCGTTCATTGTTTTGAATTCCACAGCTGACTTACAAATAGAATAGCTGAAGCTTTGTTTTGAGGCAACCAGAACATTTGTGTGTTCTGACTGCAAGAATTGCTCCTCCAGAAACTTTTTATGGCCATTTTTGTGGGAGGAAAAAAGCAACCATTCCAGGGTATGTGGGTCTGAGCAGCTGTGAAAAACCACCGTGCAGGTTCTGAAGCTGATTAGTTTAGCTTGTAGATGACAACGTGCACGAGTTTTCTGCCCTGTTCATATCCTTGTGAATTTTCCATCCCTCTTTACACTAAAACATAATTTGGAATTTTTTTCTACTGCATGTGCTGCTTTTCAAAGTCCAACTGAATAATTTGAATTGGAGAAAAATTGTTCAAAACACTAATTTTCTTATTTGGCATTGGTTCGAATATTTTTTAGAGCCCAGGTAAGTGAAACACTAATGCTGCAGAAAGTATGAAACATTTGTTATTGACACAATCACTGCATCAGCATTCAGCAATCATTATTGTGTGGTGGTCTCTGTCTCTGTCTGTGAGGGCTAAACAACGCTGTGATTGCCGTGAAAACATGCCTAGGACAGAGATTTTATTGTCTGCTAACAGTAAAAGCCATAACATAACACATATTGTCCCATCACTGATGACAAGCAGGCCTTGAAGTTGGTGTATTTACACAGGATCAAATAGCGCGCCACAGCTTCTTGCCACTACCGGAAGTCAGCGCCGATTTGCCATGGCGCTGCTGTTGTCCGCCGAGCAGTGAGCGGTCTAGCTCTATATATACGTCATTGACCCGATCCGTCCCGGAAACCTGATTTGTACTGCGCATGTGCGCAAATTACGTCACTTCCGCTACTCCCGAAAAAAAAAAGAATTTTTTGTCAATTACTTAATGATTCAAGAATTATAGGGTTAAGCTAGTAGTAGGAACCTTTAGTAGTAAAACTGGGCATCATCCTCCTCACTACAGCGATCTGCTTCTGTCAGAGGAATCACTCCGTTAAACTGCGGCCAAGTGAGCCGCTGGACGTTGCGCGGCTATTCTGCGTAATACCGTAATGTTATCACAGGCGCTGAGCAGCCAGGCTGACAGACGTCCGCTGCAAATACATGCTGTTATTCAGATTTTGACTTTCAATATCTTCAAATCCTGAGGCGGTGACAAAGATCTCTCACTATGGCCTTGTCAGGGGTCATCCCAGCTAGCACCTGCACAGTATCACCTGATTTTACTGTAAAATTTTAGAGAAAATTAATGTCAAAGTATGCTGAAATTTCAATCGTCCGGCTGGCCAACGGCAGATGGGCTGGCCCGTATGAGAGAGGTTCTGCTTAAGGTTTCTCCCTGTTAAAAAGGAGTTTTTCATTGCCACTGTCGTCTGAGGGCTTCCTCTGGGGGTTTCAGGCCATATGGGTTTGTAAAGCGTCTTGAAACATTTTAATTGTAATTGGTGCTATATAAATAAATTTAAATTGAACTGAATTGAATTGAGAATCAGCCATTATGCATCAACACAACTGAAATTTCAGCATACTTTGACATTAATTTTCTCTAAAATTTTACAGTAAAATCAGGTGATACTGTGCAGGTGCTAGCTGGGATGACCCCTGACAAGGCCATAGTGAGAGATCTTTGTCACCGCCTCAGGATTTGAAGATATTGAAAGTCAAAATCTGAATAACAGCATGTATTTGCAGCGGACGTCTGTCAGCCTGGCTGCTCAGCACCTGTGATAACATTACGGTATTACGCAGAATAGCCACGCAACGCCCAGCGGCTCACTTGGCCGCAGTTTAACGGAGTGATTCCTCTGACAGAAGCAGATCGCTGTAGTGAGGAGGATGGCGCCCAGTTTTACTACTAAAGGTTCCTACTACTAGCTTAACCCTATAATTCTTGAATCATTAAGTAATTGACAGAAAATTCAATTTTTTTCGGGTTAAAGGTTAAAATGCTGTAAAATGCATGGAAAAACGAGTAGCGGAAGTGACGTACTTTTCGCACATGCGCAGTACAAATCGGGTTTCCGGGACGGATCGGGTAGCGACACTGTCAGCCTGCGCCCCGCGGTCTCCTATCTCTTGTATTGACTTCCGGCAAGATGGCGTGTTGAACAGCAACTCGATTTGGAGGCTGCAACATTTAGTCCCAAAGTTGTTTTTTTCTCTTTCTAACATTACATGCAGAACCTTGAAATGAATCCGAGTAACATTCTGAAACCCGCTAAATTGACAATACCTGGTGGTATTGTCAATTTAGCAGCGCCCGGTGTGCAGGGAGTAGCAGCAGCTCTCCTGATTTGCGTAATGCTTACAAGCAACTTTAGCTACACTGACACGGGACAAATCTTGAAGGATTTATACAATATATACGGCGACAACTTTAAATGTCTGTCTGGATACTTGCAGGCAATCAAATCGATCAAGCACGTTGGATACGGAAAATATGTCTTGGCAGCTTCATTCATTCAACCACTTCTACACGGAGGAACAACGAAACAGACAAATACCGCTCTAAAACCAAAACAAAGTTTTGCACTAATAATTAGTATCTGCCTTTTGTTGTCCGGAGACATCCACCAATGCCCCGGACCTACTAAAGTTTTTGATTATCACGGACCCCGGCTTAGAAACAACCTCTCTACAACCACTGGCAATGGGAGCACCGCAGAAAACCTACAGGTACGCACATTATTTACAACGATGTACACGGCTGGGCAATCTCATCTCAGTATTTCTTCCATCTCTTTGCCGAGTGTCGTCGAGGCACCGGTGATCAGCGTGGACGCGGCGGTTGGCAGCCCCGACTCATCTAACACTAGGAGCGGATTGTACGGCTTGTTCTCCTGTGCTGCACCGTGTCTGCCTTACTTCCCTCCGCCAGAGACGCGCTCTGGGTTGGAGAGCATCGGGAGTGGCATCACCCTCGCCTGTGGATCAGTGGTCCAACATAGTCCATGGAGAAGCTACAGTAACCCCATTGTTACCATCATCGGGAAATTGCTGCGGGCCGGGAGCAGAGCCACTGCTTTTGGCGACTGGGCACAGTCCAACACCTGCGCCACTTCAAGCGGGGCTCATCGATTTAACATCAGGTCCAATAAAAATTTCAGCTCTAAAACCTATATCAGCTAAGGTATGTCATAGACAATCCCAAACGAAATTATTCAAAACTGTAAACCATGCTAAAATTCTTTGGGAACCAGAAGCTAAACCAAAAGGGATTCTTGGTGGACACATTAACATTAGAAGCCTTAGATCTAAAACTGAACAACTGGAAAAACTACTGCTTGACTCTAACTTGGATTATTTAGGGCTTTCAGAGACTTGGTTGAAAAAGAAAACCCCAGTTGGTGTCTATACTATGCAGAATTACAATATTTTTAGGAAAGACAGACCACGTAAAATTTCAATGTAAGCAGTTAGAACTACCTCAAAATAACCTGGAATGTGTAGGAGCCACGATTTGTTTATCTCCAGAAATGTCTTTTAATGTTGTAATCTTACATAGGGCACCAAATGACAAGAATAATGAATTTTTTGATTCACTAAAAGAAGTACTTAAAGTTTGTGACAATAAGGAGACCATCTTAATGGGTGATTTCAACCTCGACTGGCTGAAGAAAAAAAGCTCCAATAAGTTAAGGCTCCTTGTCAAAGAATTTAATCTAACCCAAATGGTAAAAAATCCAACTAGATTAACCAGCTCTACAAAAACCCTACTAGATTTGATCTTCACTAATAAGTCAGACCATATTAATAAAACCTATAACCTAATAACTGGTTTATCGGACCATAATTTAACATTGGTGTCCAGAAAACTATCTAAAGCCCGTTACAGAAATCAGAATAGAGAAAAGACCCATATATCTTTTATTCCTAAACGTGATATGAAGCTTTTATATGCTGAGATAAAAACAACTGTTCAAAATGATCTAGTCTCTGGGCAGCAATGTGACCAGGCCTGTAGTGCCCTTAAAATGCTATTTCCCAAATCCTCTTTAAATTTACAAAAACACAGCAGCGAAGATTCAGAAGCAAAAACATTTTACCATGGCTTAATGGGAAATTATGGTCTTTAATGAAGGACAGAGATGCTGCCTTAAAAAAGTATCTGAAGTCCAGG
Source organism: Acanthochromis polyacanthus (assembly GCF_021347895.1). Classification (NCBI taxonomy): domain Eukaryota; kingdom Metazoa; phylum Chordata; class Actinopteri; family Pomacentridae; genus Acanthochromis; species Acanthochromis polyacanthus. Next base: position 29,947,583 of record NC_067122.1, on the reverse strand, counting down.
TTGAGGACTGACCAGCTGATTTTCAAAACTCTTACAAATAAAGTCATAGGACAGCTTAGAAAACCAAAAGCAGACTTTTTTTTAGATATAATAAAACAAGCCAAGGGGAATACTAAAATGATTTGGAAATGTATTGACACTTTATCTGGAAGGGAACGGACTGAAAATGGATTAATTGAACTTGATATAAAGTCTTGTAACTCTGGAACATCTATACCTTATACACAAGCCACTGTGAAAGACAGCTTAACTGTTGCAAACATGTTCAATGACTATTTTTTGACCTCGATCTTGGAACTAAGCACACCTCTAAACATTGTACTGTCTCCGATATCTGTAACCTCCATGGGGGCTATGGCCAAGGGTCCCACTGAAGGACAACAATCCCCCTCGTTGGAAATATTGGATTTGACACATGTAAATGAAGGGAAAGTTCTTAATATTATCTCTGTATTATCAAACTCAAAAACTAAGGACTCGTGGGGATTTGACCCGCTCTTATTAAAGAAATATAAAGATGTTTTTGCAGGTCCAATAACGTACATAATAAACAAATCATTTAGAGAATGTGTCTTCCCCTCCTCATTAAAAACAGCAATTGTAACTCCCATCTTTAAATCAGGAAACAGAAAAGATATTAGGAATTACAGACCTATTAGTATACTACCTGCTGTTTCCAAAGTTGTTGAGAAAATTGTCGCGGAACAGTTGATTGAGCATCTTGATATTACCAACATGCTGAATCCCATGCAATTTGGTTTCCGGTCCAAACATTCAACTGATACAGCTTGTGTTTATTTTCTTGAAGTTATTAAATCCAGTCTAGATAAAGGGGGTGTAGTTGGGGCCGTTTTTCTAGATTTGCGTAAAGCGTTTGACACCGTTAATCATCTAGTGCTGCTAAAAAAATTGCAAACCTTCAATTTATCGGCAAATACCATTAGTTGGTTTCGATCTTATCTCGCTGACCGCTCCCAGTGCGTAAAAATAGACGATAAAGTCTCACCATTCAGACCATGTACAACAGGCGTACCCCAAGGCTCTATTTTGGGACCATTGCTCTTCAGTTTATACATCAATGACCTCGCTTCTATTTGTGATGATGTTGAGATCGTGATGTATGCTGATGACACAGTTTTATTTACTCATGGTCCTGATGCAAACTTTGTTGCTGCTAAGCTATCTGCTGCTATGAACAAAGCAGCAGATTGGCTTAACAAGTCTTGCCTTACTCTGAACACAGAGAAAACTGTCACAATGTATTTCTCTAACAAAAAATCAAAAGCTTTCTGCCTAATATTCACGTAAATAGTTTGATAATCCAAAATGTTGATGAAGTAAGATATCTAGGCATGTATCTGGACCCTACTCTTAATTTTAAAAACCATATTAAGAATTTATGTCATAGACTGAAATATAGTATTTTCAACTTTCGTCACATTAGAAGTTCTTTATCATTAGAAGCGGCAAAATCTTATTTCAATGCAATGATCATTTCGTATATTCTGTACTGTATGTCGTCATGGTCTCAAGCTAGTCAGACTGCTTTAAAACCGCTTAGATCGCTATATAATCAGGCCTTAAAAATCCTTGATAAAAAATCTTTGAGATATCATCACTGTAATATACTTGAAAAATATAATTTACTTAGTTTCGACAATCTGATCAGATACTCAGACATCCGCTTGGTACATAAAATTATACATAATGCTGCCCCACCACCTTTAAGAACATATGTACAACGTCGCTCTCAAAAAATAACCACAGCCTTGCGTTCTGTATCACGGGGAGATTGCAGTGTTCCTAATAGAAAGTCTGCCTATTCAAGGTCAGCCTTTTCTGTTAAAGCTACTAATGAATGGAACAAGCTCCCTGACAATCTAAAGAATAACGATGATTTTCTAAACTTCTCACGTGAGGTCAAAAATTGGCTTTTAGAGCAACAGTTTTGCACTCACTAAAATATGGAGCAGACAGTAATAGTAAAGCTGTTGCACATTATTATCTTACATTTTGACTATTCTGCATTTTTTGTGCATTTTTTTGTTCTCTATGAATTTCATGTGTATTTTGTTATGAATTTTATGTGTTTTTAATGTAATATTTGTATTCTATGTTGTATGCCATCTTTATGACTGCAATATTTTATTACCTGTTAGTGTTATGTATTTTTATTGTGCAAAGGACTGCAGATGGAAATTAGCTTCGTGCTAAATCTGGTGCAGGCATCTTTTTAATGTTACTGCACATTGTCCTTTTAAATAAACTAAAACTAAAAAAAAAAACTAAAAACGCCTTGAAGACTCAGGTGCCAAACGATTTGGAGGAAATGTCATCTAATTCAGAGCAAGCCTGCGACCACGACTATGCCATGGAGGCTAGCCTGGCTAAGCAAGCCAAACGAAAAGACGCTGGGTCCGCCCCACCGACCCCGAGCAAACCTCCATCCGGCAAGAAAAGCAAAAGCGAGACTGAGGTCTCTAACCTCACCATACTGGAAGCCATTCAAGGTATGGAAAAGAATTTTGACGAGTTAAAAGAACAGGCTAAACAAACTAGCTGCATGCTAGCTGCTTTGACCAAAGCGGTGCAGTTTAATGCTGAAGAAGTGAAGGAATGCAAGGAAAAAGTAATTGAACTGGAAAAACAACACCAACTTCTCAAAAGTGAAAATGACGAACTGAAGGAGAGAGTTAGGAGCAGGAAAGATACAAGATGCGGTGGTGCCTGAAGCTGAAAGGTTTGAAGGAAAAAAGTGAGGAGAACATTCGAGCAGACACCATACAACTTTTCAGGAAAATCGCCCCGAACCTAGAGGTACGCCAACTAGAAGATGCGGTCGACATCGTACACAGGGTCGGAAAGAAGGAGAATAATCACAACAGACCGCCGTTTGTGTTTTTCGTGCGAAGGTTGGTCAAAGAAGAGATCTGGCGCAAAAGCAAGGATTCCCCGGTGTGCAAAGAGAGAGGCGTCCGCTTTGCGGAGATGATGCCATTGGAAGACAGAGAGGCGAGGAAAAAATTGTGGCCGCAGATTGAACAGGCTCGACGGGAAGGTAAACGAGCCTACTATCGTGGGCCGCATGGATACATTGAGGGTCGGAAAATTGGCTGATAAATGACAGTTTTTGTTAAAAGAATATACAATAAGAGTGTAATATGGTAATACGGGACTCAGTTGCTTGTTATTCAGAGTAAGCTAAGTTTTTCACCTGTAAGCACTGTGAGTGTTATTATTACATTTGTTCCTTTTATTTTGACTGAATGTTTAAGTGCACTATTTCATTTGCTTCGTTAAATGTGAGGGGTCTGAAAGACTTGGTTAAAAGAAAATCTTTATTCTTGTTTTGCAAAGGGCGGAAAGCACATTGTCTACTTTTACAGGAAACTCATTCCTCTGTTGCAGATGTGAACTTTTGGTCTAATATGTGGGGTGATCGAATTCTGTTCAGCCATGGAAGCAACAGGTCTGCTGGTGTTGCTATTTGTTTTCATAGATTTCCAGGGGATTTAATAACTCACAGAACGGATAGTGAAGGTCACTGGCTAATTGCTGTGCTGAAGTTTGAAAGTCATTTTCTGATTTTAATTAATATATATGGGCATAAGTCGGTCTCTCTAAACAGGCAAATGCTTGAAGATATTACTTCAGAGATAAATGAGCTGAAAGCACTCCATCCCACTGTATTGTAATAGGAGGCGATTGGAATATGGTGCCAGATGAATGGGAAGATAGATGGCCCTCCAAATTCAATAATCACCATCTTAATCCCCTTATTGAAAATTTTATTAGAGAAAACAACTTGGTTGATATTTGGAGAACTCAAAACCCAAGGAAAAAACAATACTCCTGGTACAAACCTAATGGTACCGCCAAATCTAGAATTGACTATTGGCTTGCTTCGGTTATGCTGGAGGAACTTATTTCTGAAGCTTTAATCTCCAAAGCCCCTTTAACTGATCACTGTATTATTGAAATAACTTTGAATTCGAACTATAAGAAAAAGAAAAACAAAGGTTACTGGAAATTTAACTCTAACCTATTAAAACAAAGATTATTCTTCCAAAATAAAAATTATTATTTCTGAAATTGAGAATGATAATAGCATAAACAGTTTTTGTAATAAATGGGAATTCGTTAAGTTCAAAATTAGAGAATTCTCTATTAAAACCAGTAAAGAATTAATTAAAAAAAATAGAGAAGAAGAAATCAATTTGTTTTGTAAGATCAATCAGTGTTGTGGCAAACCAGATTTGTCTAGCGAAGACAAAGAAAAATTATTGCTTCTACAATCCAAAATTGATGATATTTATATGAAGAGAGCACAGGGTGCTTTTATTAGGTCAAGGGCAAAATGGATGGAAGAAGGAGAAAAAAACACTTTATTCTTCAGCAAGTTGGAGAAAAAAAGACAGGAGAATAAAGCAATATCTAGTTTGTTGATTAATGGAAGTGAATGCAAGGATAGCAAAATTATTGAGAAAGAAGTTTTTATGTTCTATAGACAATTATATTCTTCTGTATACTCTCCTACTGATTCAAACAACTTTTTTGACCAAATTACAAATTTTAAACCAAACATCAATAATTCTTTTAAAATACTGTGTGATTCAGATTTAAAAAGAGAAGAATTAGATACGGTCCTCTTGAAATTGCCACTTAACAAGGCCCCAGGCTCTGATGGGCTCACGGCAAATTTTTACCAGTTCTTTTGGAAAGACATTAGAAATCTGTTGTTCAAGGCTATACAAGAATGCATTACGAGGCAAGAGCTAATGCCCAGTATGAAGCAAGGTCTGATAACACTAATTCCCAAGCATAGCAAAGATAAAAGAATACTAGACAACTTGAGGCCTATTACACTCCTCAACACTGATTATAAATTGCTTTCAGGATGTATTGCTGCTAGACTTAGAAATGGTTTGTCACAACTCATTGATGAAACACAATCTGGTTTCCTGGGCAGAAGATCTATTCACAACAACATACGATTGGTTTTGGATCTGATTGATTACAGTCATGTATTGTCAGAGGAGGGATTCATTCTCTTCCTTGACTTCTATAAGGCTTTCGATTCAGTAGAGCACCCCTTCATACTAAGTACTTTAAACTATTTTGGCTTTGGTCAGAAATTCATAAACATGATTGGTATGTTATATAGAGATATTAATAGTTGTGTGGCTTTGGAACATGGCACCTGCCCAAGATTTCAAGTAAATAGGGGTATTAGACAAGGATGCAACAGCTCTCCCTTATTATTTATTTTAGTAGCCGAGCTATTATCAATCTTGATAAAAAAAAATAATGATTTCGAAGGAATTAATATTTTAGAAAGGAAAATAATAATAAGTCAATTTGCAGATGACACAACTCTATTTTTAAAAAATGAAATGCAAATTCCTAAAGTATTAAATTCCATCAACATATTCTCCAAAGCATCAGGCTTGAAACTAAACATTGATAAATGTGAAATATTTGCACTTCATGATCAGCCGGCTCTGTCAATATGTAACATTGCAGTCAAAAGTCATGTAAAATACTTGGGTATAGTTATTACTAAGAATAAAGAACTAAGTGAGAGGGAAAATATTTGTAAAAATGTGGATAAATGTAAATCTATTCTGAACTCTTGGTTACAGAGAGACATTACTGTGTTTGGGAGGGTTTTGCTTTCTAAAATGGAGAATCTGTGAAGAGTTATTTATCCTGCCTTTTCACTTGAAATTTCTGACAAAATGACTAAACTTATTAACAATTTAAACTTCAAATTTATTTGGAAGAACAAATGCCAGTACATCAGAAGAGCTGATGTGGTAAAGAATATCGAAGACGGGGGTTTAAACGCTTTAGACTTCTCAGTGATGAATGGTGCTCTAAAATTAAAATGGCTCAGTTCTTTTATTTTGCGCAAAGACTCTTTTTGGTTTACCATTCCAAAAGCAATCTTTCAAAAATTAGGAGGCATTGACTTTCTATTACGTTGTGACTATGATATATGTAAATTGCCTGTGAAGCTTTCCAATTATCACCAGCAAGTTCTCCTTTTCTGGAATCTGATGTATAAACACAATTTCACTCCTCACAATTCTCCATTGTGGAATAACAGATACGTTTTGTCCAATCGTAAGTCATTATTTTTGAAATCTTGGTTAGACAAGGGTATTTGGGCAGTATCGCATCTCATGGATGATCAGGGCAATCTTCTAACCCACGATAATCTTTATGTTAAATATAACCTGCAATGTGGTATCAGAGAATATGAGAAAGTAATGAAAGCCATTCCAACTTCATTTATAAGAATGACTCATCAACTGGTGATACACTCTAATGTCCCAGTATTGAGATCACTCTGTGTGGAAGGAATCAGTTTGGGAAGCAAACCTTTTTCTAACAAATTCATTAGAAATGTTTTGACTTTTCTTTACTACCCTTGTCAACTAAAAAGAAAATATGTATTAAGTGATTATTCTGCTGTAGAAGCAAAGAAGATAAGGAAGCGATACTTGTCTTATCCAATCCCCCTTAAAGCAAAAGAGGTTGTATTTAAAATTCTAAATGATATCTATCCTTCTAACCATTTCTTACACACAAGATTTAATGTGGAAAATAATACATGTGGATTTTGTGAAGGAGACATTGAAACTGTTGAACATGTTTTCTTTGAGTGTGATTGTACTTTGGAATTCTGGCTTTTCGAAACTGGATGTCAACCAAACAAATCTCCTTGCAACAACTGAACTGGATGTCAGTTAAGGTCGGAGTACAGCTAAAAGAAAAAAACTTGGACTTCTTGGTGAACAATTTAATTATACTTGGTAAATATTATATTCACAGATGCAAGTTTCTCAAGGTCAAACCCCACATCAACGGATGGAAGAATGAACTGTATTTATACAAGAAATCCTTATTTCTCATGTCGAATAATAATGCCCTAAGACTTTACTCGCTACTTGAACTTTACTCACTCCACGAATAAAATCCCTCACTGGTTTATGTTTTTTTTGTTGTTGTTGTTTTGTTCCTTTCTTTTTCCCTATCGTCAAAGCTGTTTCAACACCTTTTATAGTTAATTTGTAGAATATGCCTAAAATGTTTGTATTGACGCTTTCAATAAAAAAAAATAAAAAAAAAACCTTTAACCCGAAAAAAAAAAATCTCTTGTATTGAAGAGGAACGAACTGCGCATGTCAAAGTTATAACGAGAGTCAATGGGGCGCCCCGGGCTGGATATGACGTTTCTAATCTGACTTTTTATTACAAATTATACATTTTAGTAACTCTACAGGCTCTATTATCCATTTTGCTTGCTAAAAAACATAGGATATACATGTAAATGTAATTTTAAAAATGTTTTATTAAAGGAAGGGCTGTGACACTACATGATGTGACACAGAGGGGGCGGCGCCCTAGCGCCCTCTATTGACCTTCCGCCCCTGACAGAAACACTGAGAGAAGGAAGCCGGAGGGAAACAATGGAGAGGAAAAAAGTAAACTAACAGAGGGCGGACCCGTAGGTCGAGAAGAACTAAACCAAAACTGAACTAAATAGCGGGGAAAATAACTCACTGAAAGTCCAGATAGTCCAGTGTCTGTCGGGTGGCAAGAGGGGCAGAGCAGACTGAGACACAGGAGGGGGTGAGACCTGACAAGGAGACGGGCAGAGTAATCCGAGGGAGGGGGGCAAAGTCCAGGAGGCGACGTGCGGGAGACGATAAACCAGGGGTGTCAAACTCAGTTCCTGGAGGGCCACTATCCTGCATGTTTTAGATGTTTCCCTCTTCCAACACACCTGATTCAAATGATCAGCTTATCATCAAGCTCAGCAGAAGCCTGATAACGAGCCTGATCATTTGAATCAGCTGTGTTGGAAGAGGGAAACATCTAAAACATGCAGGATAGTGGCCCTCCAGGAACGGATCTTGACACCCCTGCGATAAACGGAGTGCGGGATTCCAACGGAGTGCATTATCGCATGGACGGAGGAGCGTGGATGAATGATCCGGCGTCGGAGGGAAGGAGGGAGTCTGGCTTTATTCAGTGTTAATTGCTGATACGAGCCGGCTGTGTCCTCAGTGCAGACGCTCATCATTATGCCGCTGATTAGTCGGCTCGCTGAAGCAGGAGGGCGTGACAGAAGATAACATTAAATGAATCAGAAATACAGTCTGGACATTGTTAATGTGGTAAATGACTATTCTAGCTGAAACAGCTGATTTTTAATGGAATATCTCCATAGGGGTACAGAGGAACATTTCCAGCAACCATCACTCCTGTGTTCTAATGCTACATTGTGTTAGCTAATGGTGTTGAAATGCTAATTGGTGTTTAGAAAACCGTTGTGCAGTTATGTTAGCACATGAACAAAAGTGTGAGTTTTCATGGAAAACATCAAATTGTCCGGATGACCCCAAACTTTTGAACAGTAGTACATGTTAGTAGGTTGTGCTGAACATCTAGTAGAAAACATGGGTCATGTTCACTATAGCTTCAGATTGAATGAATGTACAAAACACTTGATGTGCAGCTAAACAAACACATGTTGTGGGTGAAGTGCATGTGTTGTTGTTCATACAGAGTGTTGCTGTAGGCTGATGATGGTCCGGTCTCTCTGGTGGAGGGCAGCTCTCTGCCAGGACTGGACACTTGGAGCTCCAAACCTGTGAGCATGTCAACAAATTAGACTAGATAAATAAAATTGTTAAAACAATATCAGGAAATTAAGTACAGAGCCACTACGCTAGTGTTTGTGTTGTATTTCATGTGGATTTACTCGGGTTTAACTTGCTGTTCTTATCAGCCATCTCTTCAGGCTCCAGGTTCTGGTTGTGCTGTGCATCTTTGCCAGACAGGACTTCAGTTTTCTTGGTCTTCTGGGCCTCCTGCCACTCTGGAGGAGACAGCTTGAATAGAAGCTCCTTGTATCGCTTGTAATCTATCAGGATTTCTTCAAACTTGGCAATTTCACTACAAAAAGGATAGATTTAAATCCACATGGCATAACATTGCTCCTTCAAATGTGTTCATTTCTACTTGTAGTTTGTCTCAGTTCGTATTCTGGGTAAACACTGTATGCACTAAAATACAGGAAAATGCACTCATACGTTGGATTTTTTCATGATTTTTGGAATGCTACCTTTTTATTGTTCCTGTTTCAGCAGTTAGCTTCTTGATCTCAGTATTCCTCTCCTGTTTCAACTTGGCTTCCTGTTCAAATCTGACAACAGAACTACTTGTTATGCAGCTTTTAAACATCATACAAGTTTTTATCAAAACACCATTTCAACAACAGCAATCTGATTTATAGTGACAATACCAAGCCACTGTTTTACATCTAGACAGTTCTCACAGCGTTCTGGCCTCCACAGACTTCTTCTCGTTCTCCCTGAGGAACGCTTCAAAGTTGAGGTTGTCTCGCTCGATGGTCTTTTCAAGCTGCTTCAGCTGTCGCTCCTCTTTTGCAATGGCCTTGTCCATCCTCAAAATCTCAGACCTCTTTGTCATGAGAGATAACTGAAGAGAGGAAGATGAGGGTAAATGAAGCGATGAAGGTAAATTTAAGAAGACGTGTGTTACTTCTATACTTCTTCCATTTGCCTCCTTAATTTCATGTTTTTTTGTCAATCTGTTGCTGATCTGTTTTCACACACGTCTTATTCAGTATCCCAGAGGTCATAAATCCTGGCTACTTACTAAACATTTCAGTTTATTTAATAGAAAACAGAAATTGATTATTACTTTTAACAGCATTTATCTGCTGATTCTAATTTATGGACAACATTCAGGAGCAAGTCGTACAGATGTGGACACTTACCAGGCAGGGAGGCTGTAATGAATCAGATAAATGTCATTGTAAAATCTGGTGGTTCTGGAGCTTTACCAATATAGAGGACTAAATGCTAGAATATTTTAACCTCTTCTGCATCAATTTTGACTAGAAAAAAAATGCTTTAATATATCTCAGCTTTATGGAGACTTAAGGCATCACAGGAAAGGAAGGAGTCAAGATCTGTTTCAGTCAGCAACACTTGATTACAGGAAGATTAGAAATAATGGAAAAACTATCAAATATCACAAATTCTGAGTCAGATTAGTGCTGCATGCGTTCTGCCAGAAAGAACAAATATCCATCATCTCAAATCAAGAAGTATTTTAGATCAACAACTGAGTTCAGCTGATGGTTGTGGTTCAGTCAAACATCTAAGCAACTCCTGAAATCATTTACCTCCAACACGGCCTTCTGTCGTTCCATGGAAATTAAGTCATACTTGTTGTCTTTTGCAATCTTTTCTGGGGAACAGTGAGCGCAGACATTAGCTAAACCACACAAAAGGGGTTTTTAAAAAGCTAGAAGTAGCACCTTCTATACACTTATCTACTCTACTTGCCTCGTTTTATCTTCAGCTCGTGTCTGCCTGGTGTTTGTTTAGGGAGAACTGTCTTACTCCTGATTTGTTTTAGATCCTTCATCTGCTCATTTCCCTCCTCCTCTTCCTCCTCCTCCACTTCTCCCACCAGCTCATTCTTCAGCTTGGCCATCATTCTCACTGCGTGGGTTGTCTTCTCATCAATTGGCAGAGCCAAAAATTTACGTCTCTCCTGAGCATCGAGGCAAACAGCAGCATGACTTTTACAGAGCAAAGATCCATTTTTCACATTCTGCAAATGATTATAATTCAGTGGACAGAAAAGCTTTGCGCTCAAACACTGACCTCTTTTTGGTCCCCTCTTTCGTTTACACTCAGTAGAAAAATGCTGTTACTGTCTGGCACTTTGAACGGGTTCAGTTGTGTCCTTTTCTTCCTGATCCCTACACACATTGGAATGAAGAAAAAAACTTTGCATATAGTTTTCTATAGGTTTCATTATTTCTATTTTATATTCTTCAGATCTGCCATTTTGCCTACTTTACCTGCTTTTGGCAGTTTGGCAGAATTATCAGTCTCTGACACAGCCAAGACGCCAGAAGACGTCTCTTTTTCCTTCTGTTGGAAACATCTTGTCATTAATAGAACAAATTAATTATCAGTCATCAACTGTAGTAATTTTGTGATGTGTGAAGCATGGCATCATAACAGAAACTTGCTTTGCTGTGGTGTCGATATTTCTCAGGTACTTCTGACATCTGGAGCTGCACTAGTTTAGCATTTCATTTGGATGCAGGTTGGAAAAAGAGAACAAAGTCATTCACATTTCTGAACATTTAACACCTTTAAAGTCAGACTGATGTCCTCAATTACAGTAATATAATGTATTTATTAGCATTACAGGCTCTGAACAAACAAAGACGTGTTTTTATACCGTTGGGTGAAAATGTGCAATCATTTCTGTGAGACTTAGTGCACTAAAATGAAGAATAAAGGTAACTGGGCCATCCAGATCAGGCATATGTGAAAACACCTGTGGGTGGAGGCTAGGTGTATTTATGTGGTTTTTAATAATTTTATTCTATTGTCTGTCTTTATTGTGCAGCCTTGTTTGTGTGCAAAGCTGTTTACATCTTGTAACCTTTGTTATTGTGTACACACATTACAATCCTGGGTTGTTAAATTGAGAAAAGCCCACAATAACTCCTACTATTTTTTGACTTCGCATAGTTAAATTCATTACACAAGTACATATTACATATAATCAGCTGGAGCACTTGTATCTAGTTTATACATATATTTATATGTGTAACATTTGAGGATCTTATTTACAACTCACTTGGCTGAGGGTAATTTTGGTTCCTACTTGCTGTTGTTTCTGTTGGGAGATATATGAATGAAACATGCTGCAGAAGGTAAAGTGTTCTGCCATGCTTATTTTGATTAAATGGGATTATTCATAGAGAAACTGTAGTAATCAGTTTATAATCTCAGCCATTTAAAATGTTAAACCTTTGAGGAAGAAGTCTTAAAAAGTCACATTGTTTATGTTTTTATATTGTATTTTTTATTGTGCTTATATGCTGCACATTCCCACATTAATTAATCTGGACTGAAATCTCCATGTTTGATATTACCAACACATTAAACAGTTTAATTATTTTGTGTCTAAGTGGATTTTAACACGGCCATTTTGACTTTCGCCGTAAATAGTATGCAGATAAAACGTTAGCCCTGTTATCTGTAGGCTGGTTTTAATGAGTTACATTACCCTGTTTTTTTCTTCTGAAGTAAAATTCGTCGTTTAGCACGCTAATTCTAAAATATTTGTGTTTTGGACGAACATTTTTTTAAATTTTAGTGTCTCTTATAAAACATGCCTTAAACATAAACTAGTGGTAGCTAGTTGCCCTCACAGGAAGTTTAACTATTAGCTTGCCAAGCTAGCAGCAACAGGTTAGCCTGAGTTTGTGTGTGTTGTCTTAAGCGGGTCGTAGCTGCTGTAAATGTTAGCATGAACAAAATATTTTTAAGTGTAGTGTTCATAATGAGTTTAACCTGTTGTCTGAAAATGCTGCTCAAACACACAGCAACCAGAGGAAAACCACAAACCTGCTTCGTTCTTCGAGCTACTGAGCAGCTGAGTTTGTGTACTGTTGTCATGGTAACTGCTGCCTTCAGGGTCACCTTGTAATTGTCAGGCGTTTATGATGGACTTGTTTAGCCGGTCTTTGCTTTGTGCTGTCTTTGTACTGTGGGTTATCTATCCTAACTTTATTTAGTCTTTCATTTATTTAAGATATTCTACATAAACATGCGCTGCACCTTTTGCATCTTGTATTTATATACTTAACTTGCGTGTTTACATACAGCTGTACTTTGTATGGACTTTTTGCACTATTTTAAGCCATAATTCTCTTACATGTTCAGTAATGTGCATCATCCAGAAGTGCAACATCAGTTTTGCTACCGTTTTATAGTTCTTAATACACCAAATAAGCTGCTCTTACAATGTCATCAATCTCTTCTATTCTATTAAATCAATTAAAGTATTGTAAACAGGGTGTTCAGACATCAGACAGTCAAATTTCATGCTTTTTAATACCATTTTAATGTTATACTGTAAAAATTGTAATGCCATGATTGTGAACTCAATAAATTACAAGGATTTATTTTATTGTAAAAGATGATTTTTATATGAAAACTGTCCCTACATTTCACTATTTGTAAATCTGGAAATCACCCCTGACCACCCACGGGCTGTAGTCATTCTCTGAGTTCCACGTTTTCTAGCCATTTTTGCTGGAATTTGCATTTACCCATTTCCCAGCTCTCCTCCACCTGGTCCACCATGCTGGACACTTTCCAAACATGCAGTTTTTGGAAATTGTAGCCGACTGACCGGAACAATTATTGCAATGCTTCGGCATGCTTATGCAGATGCACATATCTGACAAATTGCACTCTATGTATTGTTATTGTCAAATATTTTTCTTGAAAACTGCAGAAAGAATTTTTAATTTCACTGAGAATCAAATTTTATGGCTATTAATTTCATTTAAGGCCTTAACTTTCACAAAATCAATTTAATGACTGTTAATGCTTTTTTATGCCCTGCAGAAACCCAGTGTAAAATAACAACCCCTTGTTATTATGTACAGTAAACCGGCATTTACAGCTACAGAACTGGGTCTTCAAACTTGCTGCTCAGTTCTGTGGGTCACATTTATTCTCCACTAGATGGCACAATTTGATCACATAAACTGTCAAAAGCAAAACAAATCCAATGTCCCTGAATTCTTGAGAAAAACACAGATTTCAAGATTTAATGCAAAATGTCTGCAGAAGGACACGTTTGTATTGTTATGTTGGAATCTGTGTCAGCGATCATTTCCTCCTAAGTTAACTACACTTGATTTGCCAGCACTTCTTTTAGTTCGCTGTGGCTTCCAGTGAATATACTTAGAACCTGATACTGTACGTTCCCTCCCACGTATCCACACATGACCCCGCACATCTCCGCTCAGCGAAACAGCCCACACACTACACTTGCTTGTAGGAAATCCCAGTGTCAGATTGTCGGGTTAAAGTAATGCAAACACATGGGGGAGTGTTGGCTCGCACAGCAGAAAAAAAAAGGGCACGTTGTGTAAGAAAAGGAGGAATGGTGTTTTATTCTGATTTAAAGGAACAGCTTCATGAGCAGAGACAGAGAGGAAACCTGAAGTAAGCACAGCAATAAAGACTTTCTTCACATTTGCTCTCCATTTAGATTCAAATTATGTCCTCAGGCAGTCTCCTTTATTGCAGTTTCCCAGAAAAGTTGCTTTTTTATACATTGATGCTGCTTTGCATTGTTGGATAACACTGATGAAGATGCTAGGAATGATTTCCTTTAAAGCCTTGCATCAATTGTTTGAGCATTACAGATCGCTTCTACCTCCTCCGCTTCTGCAGCCCAAAGACGGTGGATATTTGATATTACATAAGAGGTGAACATTCAGCCCTCTGTGCATGATCAGAGCTTTTCTTTAAACATATTTATGCTGCCACCTTCAATTAACCCAAAAAAGCATCTTTGAGAAAGTAGCGTCTAGATAAATGAATGCAAAGAGAAAAGAAATGCACTGCTTGAGCCACATCTTAATGCCTAAGAAGAAACAAAGTGGACAGGTCCTTAAAAGCTCTCCCTCAGGTTTTGAAGTATGTTGAGTGAAGAAAACGCTGCTGTCCTGTCATGAAACTAACATCAGAGCGGAGTTGGAACTGCTTTGCTGTCAGGCAGCTGCTCGGAGATGCAGACTGAGCTCAGGTCCATATGACTGTTCTGCTTCAAACTCAGCCAGAACTTTATGAAGTGTGGCTGTTCCACTTCCTGCCAAAGCTTAATCTCACATCAGATCTCAGAGACTGTCATTTTGTTCCTCGCAGAATCAATAACAAATATTTACAACAGTTTGCAAACCTTTTGGTCACACTGAGCACAAATAATGATTCAAAAGCACCTTAAAAAATTAATCCCAGTTAAACATTGATAGTTTTTTGATTAGGATTTAGAATTAAATGATTATTAAGTGGCTCAACTGAAAACTTCTGCTCTGACACGCCAATGCAGAAAGGTGAATTATGACTTTTAGAGTGAACATTTTCAGCATACAGATTCATTGCTGTCTTTGGGAATACATTGTGTATCTGTGGTAAATTACTTTTCAGCCTACTTTACTTCATTTACAGCATAATACATGATGGACCATCTGTTAACATGTAAATTAAAGATGTAGAATTACGACTGAAGGTCTCAATTCACCTGTTTTGTGAAATTGTGTATCTTGTTTGAGTGAAGCCTAACAAAAAATCTGGGCAAAGATGATTCTGCTGAAAGACATATTTATATCATTGACTTAAGTAGAAGTATATACAGAAAAGTAAAAATACTCAGTTGCAAGTAAAAATCCAGCATGAAAAAGTGAAGCGTCAACAGCAATACAGTTAAAATGCACAGTACTGGTCAAAAATATTTAGGACACCGCAGTTTTTCATTGGAAATTGTGCATGCTAATGTCTCATTGCACTGAAAGCACACAACAAATAAACAAATGAAGTTCAAAAAAATGAATGTAGAACCAACATGTATTCTAAACTTCTGACTCAAAGTAGCCATCTTTGTCAGATATAACAGCTGAACACACTCGTAGAATTCTTTCCAACAATAGAAATCAAATATTCTTCAGAAAGTTCTTCCTAACTCTGCTGCAGAAGTTCCCATAAATGTGTGGCTCTTGTAGGTTACTCTGCTTTCACTCTTCTGTCCAGTTCACCCCCAAACCAGCTCCATGGGGTTTAAGACTGGAGACTGTTCGGGACACTCCCATGTTTTCAGGCTCCTAAGGTGGTTCTGGCAGAGTGTGGACTCATGTTCTGGGTCATTATCTTGGTGCAGGATGAACCTCTGACCAACTAGGAACATACCAGAGGGTACCGCATGGTGCTGCAGAATGCTGTGGTAGCTGTTTTGGTTCAGGGTTGCTCTCACTCTGTACAAGTCACCGACCCTGGATCCAGTAAAACAGCCCCAGAACATCATGCTTCCTCCTCCATGTTTGACAGTTGATGTCACATACTGAGGAACCATCCTTTCTCCTACTCGATGCAATACAAAAATCCTCTGTGTGGAACCAAAGATTTCAAATTTTGATTCATCAGTCCATAATCTCTTTTTCCATTCTTTAATAGTCCATTGGCGGTGTTTCATGGCCCAGACAAGCCTCTTTTTCTTATTTTGAAGTCTAAGCAATGGCTTTCTTACTCCAATTCCACCAATCAAACCTGCAACTCCACGTCTTCTCTTCACAGTTGAAACTGAGACGTCTTACTACGACCACTATGAAGCTGTTGTCCTGTGAGCCATCTATCACACAAGCTGTTGACTCTCAGAAACTTGTCTTCTGATTCTGTTGTGGCTTTGGGTCTTCCACACCTTTTCCTGTCAGAGTTTCCTCCAGTTTGTGACCCTTTTGATGGTGAAGAAAACTGTACTCACTGACACCTTGACTTTCTTTGTAATTTCTCTACAGTGCACACTACATTTTTAAGTGTTTTGATGGTCTGTCTCTCCACTATTGTTAATTGCCCTTTCTACGACTTTCTGCAGTAAAAAACTGTTCAAATAATGCTCTGTGGATGTGGTGCCACAGTGTGTTCCACCTCTACTTCTATGCAGACAGAGGGGGTTGTAAGTAATCCAGAAAAGTTGGGACACCTGTAGGATTTGGTAGCAGCAACTTTCAAGGATCGATCAACCTCCATTGTTGCAGAACAGCTTCAGGATGTTAACCCATTTCTTGTTCCCTGAAGAAGACCTTTTTGTATAATGTACATTATTTTTCAGTTTTGGGTAACTTTACCCCTTTATTAACCTCTGGCAGTTCACCACTCATCTTTGTACCATTTCAGGCTATTCATTGGACCTGAACTACTAAATTTCAATTTTTTAAAAATGGAAAAATTGGGGCTTTCTGAAACTTTTGACCAGTAGTGTACCTAAAGTATTACAGTCAAAGTACATGTTTGGTCATTCTGACTGATATTTTATTATGTATTAAATGGTTCAATTATTAATAGTGAAGCATCAGAGTGTCATCAGTGTGTTACTGTTGTAGCTGCTGCAGACTTTAACTAATTTAGATCCAGGTTTATGTACAGAGACAGCAGATAAATCTGAAGATTCAAACATGATTAATGAGAGAACAACAAAGGTCTGATCCACAAATCTGTTTTAAATTTTTCTGTAATTTTCTGTGTTTCTTTGTTTTTTCTCATATTTTTGTATCATTGGAACATGAAGTTTAATCTCAGAAGGAAAAATCCATATGTGGTGTAGTGAGACATGTCAGACAGATTATAAAATACTAATCTATAATAATGGGTCATATTTTAGAGACCTGTTGTGCTATCTATTGTGTAAAATGTAGTGGAGTAGAAAATACAATATTTCACTCACAGTGCTTGAGCAAATGTACTTTTCACACAGCTGCACATAAAAGACAATATTATATAATAAACTCTAACTTATGCAAGCTTGTAAAGGTTACATACTCTATATGAATAACCCAACAGTCTGTAAGTTCACAGAAAAACTCCTTCCTTCTTACAGCACTGACAGTATCAGAGGTTCGTGCCTTTTTGTCCGGTCATTTTTTAATTTATTTTTTGCCTTTTTTTTCCGCTGGCATTAGAACAGTTTTTAAGTGAAGTTTGATGTTGTGATCTTTGCCAAACTGTACACGGAGAAAAACTGACAGCTAGAAGTGAGTTGTTGCGTGCTGACTTCTATTATGTCGGTGCCACTTGATTTTAATGAGTTTCCATTTTGACTGAGCACACTTGAGCAAAAGCTGCAGGCAGACTTTTTTTTTTTTTCATTTCAAGGCTTCACTGAGCCTCCACCAGGTCATTCTGTTGTGCTTGGTAGCTTTTTCTTCAGCAGCAGCTAAGAAAATTTTCTCTGAGTCGGTGAGGAGGAAAAGGTCTGTTTGGACTCAGTGTGGCTTATTTTTAAAGGTGGAGTATGCAGTTCTAATCCAAGAAATGTTTTGTCACATTTAGTAAATATCTCTTCACAGCTGGCTAGTTCCTTGTTTTGTGCATGTACTGAAAGGAAATCCAGTGTTGGTGAGCAGCTCTGGCTCTGTAAATGTGACTCGGACAGATCTACATGATGCTAATGTCCATGCATCATGTGAGAATTTTAACTAAATGTGGAAGCAAGGAAAATATGAGCAATCTTTCCTTAGGCCAGGGGTGTCAAACTCAGTTCCTGGAGGGCCACTATCCTGCATGTTTTAGATGTTTCCCTCTTCCAACACACCTGATTCAAATGATAAGCTTATCATCAAGCTCAGCAGAAGCCTGATAACGAGCCTGTTCTATTTTGTAAAGACTCGCATCTTTGTGTGTCTCTTATGTTTTATTTCCTGTGTTCATCAGTTTTTCCCTCCTTTTCTGATTTATGTGATTTGTCTCCCCACTGGGTCTTTACGTATATGTAGTCCAGGTTCTTCCTTTGTTTTCTACCAGTTTGTCCTGTTTTGTTCTGTTTTGTGCTGTTTTCCACCTGTTGACCTCCTGTTTGCCTGCTTCATGTTCACCTACTTCATGTGTTCCAGCCGGACTTCTTCCTTGTGCTTCAGGTGCTTCTTGACTTCATCAGGTTTCTGTATTTTTTCTTTTGGATTTTTGTGTTTTCTCTGGTTTAGTTACTTCAGTTATCTCTTGGACTTTAAGACTGTGCTTTTGCTCGACATTCAGCCGTCATCTGTTTGCTTTTTGTAACTATGCTAAGTTATGATTCACAATTTGTTTTCTTGCTTTTATCTCTCTGTCCTTAACTAAACAACATCTGGGGCTAAAAAGTGAAACCAAAATTGAAGTGGCAACAAGTGCAGTTCTTTGAATGTCCACTTGAGGCTGACTCCAAAAATGAATCCATCCCCATAGACCTCTAAGTTAAAATCTCCAACTTTACAGCAGAAATGAACATGTTTACAGCCTTTTACAAACATTAGTTTTGGTCTCTGTAGCTGATTTTCCTGTTTATGACAACTGTACATGAGGTGAATTTCTAAAAAACTCACTTTTTAAACTTGTATTAAGCCTTAAAGTTGTGCATAATCAAAGGGAGTGTCAACTCCGCTCAACTCCACTTCTTTGCTCATTTATAGATAAGCTGTAAGTTAGGAGGAGTTAGGTATTACTGAGCCACCATACTGAGCTTTTTGCGTGTAACATGTCAGATAGTTTACCATCTCTATATGCATTCCAAAATGCGGGTTAAATCTTCCATTTATAACCTGAAAATCATGTGATGAGGGCCAATAAAATATAAATATAAATCAGTGTAATGCCGTCACTGAGATGTTGTGAATACTAACACATCACTAACAGGATCCTTTGTTCCTAAAGCCCCTGTTGTGAGGCTTATAATAACCTGTCATTACTTCATATAGCCTGCAGATGCATGTTTGCTTCACAGCTCTCATTTGATTTTATTCTCAAAGCCAGAATAACAGCATGTAGCACCCACTTGCAATACATTACCAACCTGCTCTCCCTGTTGTCCTCAGCTGGTTTTGTCAATGAAAGCAGGTTTCTGAACTCGATGCAGTCACTTCTTGACTCATACTTGGAAGTATTCGAAATAATAATCCTGTCAGCTGTAAATATTTAATAAAAACGGGATGAGTGGGATTGGCAAAGACTCAAAATTTAATGAATTTGCTCAATTGATTATATTTGGCATAATGATTATCCCTGCTTGTACTGTCAAAAAATCTGCTTAATTGAATGAACTGTTGTGCTGTGAATTGGGAATTTGAAAAGACATTTTCTAAATATAGGACACTCAGAAGCATGTCTAATGCTAGTTTACACAGAATAATTATTAACTGGGGAAATGAGTAAAGCTTGGGCTTGACAAAAAGCACAGAAATTGAGACATTATTCAAATCCTTCAAATGTCAGCAGAGCCAGCTCAGTTTGTACTTGTCTTTCATGCAAAGAAGGTCTTGTTAAAGGTAACAGTACGGACAATTTCATTTTTCCTGTATTTGTAAAAAAAAAAAGTTTAAATGATTAATTTTTACACCTTTGTCAATCCATTAAACCGAGATGGAAAATTAACTGAGCAACACCTGTGGCAATATTAATACTATGCTGTAAAAGTGCTCTGTTCCAAGTAAAAGTATTAATACCACACTATTAAACTACTGTAAGTTGTCATAGAACTCTTCAATTTCATTTTCTGTATGGTCTTGTGTTGGTGCATAGATCTGAATAATGTTTACATTGAATGGTTTCCCATTCAATTTTACCATTATCAGTCTTTCTGATACAAGCCAGAATCATATCATGGCATTTGCAATTTCTTTCTTCATGAGTATACCTACTCCATACTGATGTTTCTGTCCACCTGAATATACCATGATTTTATCTTTATCTGTGATCTTTCCACTGTCAGTCCATCTGGTTTCACATACTCCAAGAATATCTAATTTCATTGAATCCATTTCTTTAGTAAGGTTGTCCATTTTGCCTGCTTTGAATAAGGTTCTTACATTCCATGTTCCTATTTTAAACATTTTTTTCCTCATTTTCAAACTTCTGTTGTCAGAATCAAACTTTCCTGTTGGATTTAAGCTAGAATCATCATTATCAGAAATTCTATTCATAAGGGTAGGTGTTTCTTCCCTGTCACTTGAAGAAGAGTTCACCGCTGGGGGGCCCAGAGATATCTCCTATACCATCACCATTCCTATTATGAAGCATCTACCATATCTAACTATGGGATCATACTCAGTAGGGCCCCAATCCTTTCTGAGGTAACTGGCCACTAGTCCATTACTGTCAGGAGTGTGCCCTGGATGTGTTACCCATCTTGCTGCTGTGCCATCCAAACCGTTGACCATCTAATTCTTTGGTTCATCCGCTTCTTCAGCCACTCCAGTCTTCATGCACTTGAAGGGTGACATTCCCTTATTACAAACATCTCAGTCCAGAGATGTCCGATACCCTCACTTAGTTTGGCATGCCAGGCGAGGCGAGGTCCCGTGGTGTGGCCGCTGGTGTGCACTACCAGCTTCTTGGAGCCATAAGTGAGAGTTGTGCAGCGGTGGGAGACCAAAGTACCATTTCCACATTCTGTTAGACATTATGTGCGGCTGACAAAAATACAGAGGTGCTACTCCTACACATACTACACCCAACACCACGACAAAAACTCATGAAATATACAAAATCAGCAGAAGTTAATATTATAATGGGTGGTAAATGCCAAAGTAGGAAAAGGTGCAGAACACCCAGTGGTAGGAAACTGTGGCCTTGGCACAAGAAATGATAGAGGTTCAAAGCTAATTGAATTCTGCAAAGGAAACAACCTATTAATCATGAACACAATGTTCAAACATCATCCAAAGAACATAGACACATGGAAAAGTCCAGGAGATGTGTGCCGTAATCAGATAGATTACATCATGATTAATGACAGATTCAGGAATAGTGTAAAAAATGTGAAAACACACCCAGGTGCTGACATTGACTCAGATCATAACCCAGTTGTTATGACTCGGAAGTTAAAACTGAAAACAAGGCAAAAACCAAGATTCCATGAGCAGTACAATATGAACATGCTGAGAGAAGAAAACATCAGAAATCAATTCAACTTAGAAGTAAAAATATGTTCTCCATACTTGCAACTGATGACTGTATACAAACTGACACCCTGGAAGAAAGTTGGCAGAATATGAAAGACAGTTTTATGAATGCCACTAAGAAGGTTCTCCCAAAGAAAGAGAAAAAAGCAAAACAAATGACAGATGAAATTTTAAATCTCATGGAAGAAAGAAAATCAGTCAAACACAGAGATCCCAAGAAATATGAAATCTTGAGAAAGAGAATTGATACAGAATGCAAGAATGCAAAAGAGACTTGGTGGAATAAGAAATGTGAAGATATAGAGTTACTAGAGGCCAGGAATCAACATAAAGAAATGCATGACAAAATCAAAGAAGTGACTGGAAAACGAAAGACAAACAAAGGAAGTGAGTGTATCAAAGATAAAAATGGCAATATGCTATTTGATGAAAATGAAATCAAAAATAGGTGGGAAGAATATGTGACTGAACTGTATGGTGATGAAAGAAATGACAACCTAGAATTGCCTTCAAATGTAGATGGTGAGGATCTGCTGGTGGATGAGGTAAAGAAGGCAATAAATAACCTAAAATCAGGCAAGGCAGCAGGACTGGACAACATTAACACCGAGATTTTAAAATCAGTGGATGAAGAAAACATTAACCATGTCGCTCAATTTTGCAATATAGTATACAAAACTGGTACTTTTCCAGGTGACCTACATTATTCCATATTCATAAGACTTGCTAAGAAATCAAAGGCCACAGAATGTTCTGAATATCGAACAATAAGTCTTATGAGCCATATACTGAAAATCATATTGCACATAATACTAAACAGGAACAAGAACATCATAGAAAGTGAAATAAATGAAACTCAGAGTGGTTTTATAAATGGCAAGGGAACAAGAGAAGGCATCTTCAACTTAAGAACTATCATTGAAAGATGCAATGATGTAAACAAAGATGTCTATGCCTGTTTCATAGACTGTCAAAAGGCATTTGACAGAGTCAATCATGAAAAGCTAATTAAATGTCTGGTCAACATCGGAATGAGAGGAAGAGATATAGCATTCATCAAGAGTCTATATTGGAATCAAAGAGCTTTCATCAGGATGGAGAATGGTTACTCAAATGAACTAAACATCAAAAGAGGGGTGAGACAGGGGTGTGTATTGTCTCCCTGTCTCTTTAAGTTACACACAGAAGTTATTTTCAGAAGTATAGAATATATTGATGAGATCAGCATTGGAGGTCATAACATCAATAACTTGAGGTATGCTGACGATACAGTCCTGCTGGCAGAGAATGAAGAACAACTGAAAGAGATTCTGACAAAAGTAAATGAAGCAGGGAAACAGTTTGGTATGAAAATGAATGCCAAAAAGACAAAATCAATGGTAATATCAAAGGCCTGCCCATCACCAAGAATTCATGTCTATTGATGGAGAACCTATAGATCAAGTGGATACATTCATATACCTAGGACAACAGATAACTGAAGATGGAAAGAATGATCATGAAATTATAAGGAGGATCTCAATAGCAAGGGGTGTGTTTAACAAAATGAGAAACACTCTGACAAATAAAAATCGAGGACTAACAACCAGAAAGAGAATTTTGAAGTGCTATGTATGGTCAACCATGTTATATGGATGTGAAACCTGGACCATTACAAATAACATCATGAAAAGAATTATTGCCTTTGAGATGTGGACATATAGAAGAATGCTGAAACTATCCTGGACAGATAAAATCACAAATGAAGAAGTCTTAAACAACATAAAAAATAAGAGCACACAATTAGAGCACATATTAAGACTCAGGAAACTCAGGTACTTTGGTCATCTCATAAGAAAAAATAACATATCAAGAATATTATTAGAGGGACGAAGAGATGGAAGAAGGCAAAGAGGACGACCAAGAGCAATGTGGACAGACAATATAAAGAAATGGACAGAAATGCAGTACAGTGAGGCAGTAAGAACAACCGAAGATAGAAGTACGTGGAGAACTACCATATCCTCCAACCCTGTAAAGGATGGAACATGAAGAGGAGAGAATTAAACTACTCTGTCACAAGAAAAAGTACTAATGCTTGACTGTAAAGTACCAACTACACTGTAAAATACTCTGCTCAAAGTAAAAGTACCAATACCACACCAAAAAAGTACTCTGTTTCAAGTACAAACACTAATACTTCACTGTATAAGTATTGTTACAATTAAGTACTGATATTACACTGTAAAAGTACTCTGTTACAAGAAGTACTAATAGTACACTGTAAAAAATTTCTGTTTCAACTAAAAGTACGAATACTAAAGAACCCTGTTCCAAGTAAAAGTACCAAAATCACACTGTAAAAGTACTTTTACAAGTAAAAGTAGCAATGCCACACTGTAAAAGTAGTGTTTTCCAAATAAAGTACCAATATCACACTGTAAAAGTACTCTGTTCTATGTAAAAGTATCAAATCTACAGTGTAAATTAACAGTTTAAAGTAAAAGTCCTGCATTCAACATGTTGCTAAAATAAACAACTTTCCTCATTTGTTGCCTTCTTTGTATTTTTTTATCAAAATGATGAAAGCCTCCCAAGCTTCACACGTTGGTACCTGGATATTTCCACATACTTCAGCAAATGATGTGTGTATCTGATGATGAATGACTACATCAGGCAGGGTAATGCTAAGGCTGTGAGTCTGTATCTCTGGATTGCTGCTCTCTTGTGCCTACAGAAAATCAATGAATGGAATTTTCAATAAGAAACTAAAAGCCAAACAGCTGTTTTGTGCTTTAAGGACAAAGTAATCAAACATCACAGATTATCTCATTAATATGCAACTCAACAGAAATGATGCACTAACAGAACCCCTTCACCCATATTTCTGTCCGATGAATTATTACTTTCTTGTTTACTTTTCCATTTGCAAATTTAAGAACTTGTGAATGATGTGTACTTCTGTCAGGGGAATGTACAGCTGAATATTTGGGGGATCCGTCCATGCCTGTCGGCTTTGATCCCAGCAGAATTAATCCTCATATAATTAAAAACTCGTTAGCAGACAGACGCCTGGTCTTGTCTGGAGAAAATGCTGTCTGTGTTTGGATATCCGGGTGACAATTTGGCAGCGAAAGGACATCTTAAAGGGAAACGATTAACTGGTGAAACATGAAAGTTTTTGTAATTTGTATTGTGGGGACAACTTTGGAAGCCCATGTAACTATTTTATTCTGTGACCTAAAGCTACTCTCTGCGGTGTCGTCTCAGGCTGATGAACAATCCACTATTAGCGTTTTGAGTTTAAAATACGAGGAAGCAATTTAATTGTATTGTTGTCTCTATATTCCGGCTTTTACCCCGGGAAAGTTAATTGCCATTGAGACTGAGGAGAATTATTGGATCCACCTCTTGGACTAAACCTCTAATGACGAAGGATAATGAGATCTTTCACCTTGGCCCACATATTTACTTCATTTAAAACCAGTAATCATTCCCAATCTGAAATAATTTACTCTGGGAGGATAATAATAGCCTTTAATGCTTTTTAACCGGCACTGGTATTTGTTTTTTCCTCAGTGGGATTAAAGAGATAATGTGATTGACTTTGATAATGTGTCTTAAGTAGCGGTCGTCTGGACATTTGGCTTCATTTACCGCCCACTGTCTCCATTGCTCATGTGTCCAGAGTGGACAGTGTAAAGCAGAAAAACTTCTCCTGTGACTGACGTTTGGAGTTTGGGGGAGTTTAGCAACCATCTTTCAAGGACGTCGCTACATTCCAGTCCAGTCCATTGGGGTTTCCCCGCACAAGTTCGAATCCTGTTTGTGACGCCACAAATTGTCGTAGTTTCTCTGATGTCCGTGATGTGCAGGTGAAGGAGAAATGTCCGTGACACTGAAGTATGTTGTTGCTGAAAATGGAGCATGAGATGGAAAGATGGATTGGAGCAGTGCCGGCAGTATTGTGGACATTGTATTGGACGGTCATTGTGAAGATGGGGCTAAGTTGGAAGGCGAAGCTCTTGATTTACCAGTTGATCTACGTTCCAGCAGTCAGTTATGGTCATGAGCTCTGGGAAGTGACCGAAATAATGAAGCGCCCAAAATGACTTTCCCCCATAGTGCGGCTGGGCTCAGCATCAGAGAAAGGTGAGGAACTGGAACATCTGGAGGGAGCTCAGAGAAGGGTTGCTGCTCCTTCACATCAAAAGCAGCCAGTTGGCGGTGGTTTGGCTATCTTATCAGGACAGATTCTGGATGCTGTCCTTTGGGGTTTTCCAGCTATGTCCAACTAGGAGAAGAGTCCAAAGTAGAACGAGAACTCATTGGAGGACTTGCATATCTCATCTGACCTATGAACACCTCTTGAACACCCAGGAGGAAGTTTAAAAACATTGCTGAGGAGAAGGTTGTAAGGAATGATCTGCGTAGCCTGTTGCATCCGTGACCCAATCCCTTGATTAGTGGAAGTGATGGATGGATGGATGGATAAAGTAGAGGAGAGGTGCTCATCAGTGCACCATGGGGAATCTTCCAACAATCTCAGCCTATAGGAGCAATGACTAACGGACGGTTTAGGGTCATCTGAGCCAACCCCTGTGGAGCTGGGCATCAAACCTCCAGCCAAACTATTCATAACCAACACATCAAAGAACCTACTACCCTCCAGTTTGGAGCTGCTGCTTGGTTTCACATCTCATCTTTCACATCTCACATCTCAATAGGTGATATTAGGCGTTGTGCTAATGGCTGCTATCAATCAGCGACATGGACCGATGCTGAAAACCCTCAGGTTAAAAGAGGACTTATAGGAAACACTGTCTCATCATTGAGAAGTAAAAATAGGTTAGGATTTAAGCAGAAGACAATTACATGTGTGGCGAGATTTGCAAGGGATCTTTGTACTTATTCAGACCAACTATGGTTTCAACAACGCCACCTGGGTCTTACTTACTTACTTAGGCCTTGAACCCCTAGAGGGGCATAGGCCATTCACAACAGTCTGCCAGCATCCACGGTCCTGGGCGATTCGCTCCACCTCTCGCCAGGTGCAGCCGGTCTGCTTGGTGTTCGCCTCCAGGTCTCTTCTCCAGGTGTTCTTTGGTCGGCCTCTCTTTCTCTTCCCCTGAGGATTCCAGGTCAAGGCCTGGCGTGTGATGTTTGTTGATAGTTTCCTCAGGGTATGCCCTATCCATTGCCATCTTCTTCTCCTGATCTCTTCTTCTGCTGGCACTTGGTTGGTTCTTTCCCAGAGATCGACATTACTGATGGTATTTGGCCAGTGGATCTTTAGAATTCTTCGCAGGCATGAATTGATGAAGGTCTGAACTCTCTTGATGGTGGTCTTTGTTGTTCTCCACGTCTCTGCTCCATACAGAAGGACTGATTTGACGGAGTTGAACAGGTGGATTTTGGTGCGAGATGTTATAAGGTTGGATCGCCAGATGTTCTTTAGGATTATGAATGCTGCTCTTGCCTTCCCGATGCGGGTCTTAACGTCTGCATCTGTTCCTCCCTGCTGGTTGATAACGCTCCCAAGGTAGGTGAAAGTCTCGACCTCTTCCAGGTTGTTGTCTCCCAACTTCACCGCTTCTCTACTGGAGGTGTTGATTATCAGGATCTTGGTCTTGTTGGGGTGGATCCGGAGGCCGACTTGGGAGGCATGGGAAGGCATGGGAGGCTAGTCTTGTGGTCTTATTCTGCATCTGTTTTTGATTGTGGGAGAGCAGAGCGAGATCATCAGCAAAGTCAAGGTCGTCCAGCTGAGTCCTGAGGGTCCACTGGATGCCGTCCCTCTGTCCTTCCGTCGTCTGCCTCATCACCCAGTCAATGGAGAGGAAAAACAGGAACGGCGACAGAAGGCACCCCTGATGAACGTCGGTCATCACTTCGAAACGATGCGTCAACTGACCTCCATGAACAACCTGACACGCCATTCCCTTGTAAGACTCCTTAATGATGCGTGTCAATTTGGCTGGGATCCCATAGTGTTGGAGGAGTTGCCACAGGGTGTCACGATGAAGACTGTCAAAGGCCTTGAGGAAATCCACAAAGTTTACGTACAACGAGGAATTCCACTCCAGGGACTGCTCAGCTATGATACGTAAACGTGGCGATCTGGTCAGTACATGATCTGTCCCGCCTGAAGCCCGCCTGGTCTAGCACCCAGGAAATCTAGCTCTGGTGAGTTTCCAGCCACTAGGTTAACACAAGTTCCATTACACAGGAGGGGCGAGACATGTCCAATTTAACAATGTTTATTAACAAATTATCTAAAAAAAAAAAAGATCCACACCAGTTAACATACACCAGCTAAAACGAAGAATGGGCACAAGGAATTAAAACCTGGGCTGGGGCTTACCCAGCGGCAGGACAACCAAAAGGGGAGAAGAATCCTCAAAGTAATCACCCGTGACACTGCCAATCATACACACACAAAATCAAACAAAGGAAGGGGACTGTGAAGAAAATACCACCACCAGGTGGTAACTGCCGCAGTAAGCCACAGCACCTGTAACAGAGAACAAAGAACGATTAATAAAACGTGCCCAAACTAACCATAGCTGGTGTGGAGAAAAGAAAAGAAAACAATGAATTAAAACAGAACAATTAATTAAATCCAAAACATGAAACAAAATACACTCAAACAACAAGAAAACAAACAATTAAACCAACTAATACAAGGAAATAAACCAAACTAGCAAAATAAATTATTAAAACAATATCTAAATCATCAGTAAAAATAACAATAACAATTTGCAAGAGCCTGGCCTCAGCTATCCAAAGTCCAAACAGGTGACACGGCCTCTGCACCAAACAGGCCCAGGCTGCACTCAACAGTGCTGGGCCAACATTGTACTGCGCTCCAGGTTGGCAGCTGAAAATAAAACAAACAAAACAATACCAAAACCAAAGAAAACCAAAGCAAACCAAAACAGCAGCACGGGTCCACGTGGTGATGGCTGGACGCTGGACAGCTAAAAAGAAAAGATAAAAATCTATAATTAGATAGACCAAAAAAATCAACCAACTTAAATGGCCAAAATTCACATACCCGGTGAGCCAAGGATATAAACCCTGGAAATACAGCCCATCCACGTCTTGGCCACACACCTGGAGCTGACCAACAATCACACACACGCACTGCAGGGCTCCAACTGATCGTCTCCCCCGGGCCAGCAAACAGCCACACTAAAAGGAGCGGTGATTTTAATGACTGCAAGTAAATACATGCAACAAAAAAGGACCAGCGCACTCACATTGTAGACGGCATGCCTTGACAGCAATTACAGCAGCTGGACACAAAGAATGTGGCTACATCCAGAATGCCGCCATGCCAAACCACAGCCACCACGACAGCAACCAGAGTGGAAGACAGTGAACTCCACTGCTGCACACCTGAATATAAATGGTACATGGTACCGCCCAGCAATTAAGACACCCACACTGCTGGCACAGCGCCTCACAGTGGCAAGGAGGAAAACATTCTCCTGTCACACATGCAAATAATTTTCCCTTGAAGTGCTATGCCACTCAAGGGAGAGAAAATTAAGGAAATTTGGGTTATATTCCTTTCGGCAGCCATTTTATTCCTCTGACATTTTCCTGTTTTTTTTTTTTTTTATACTTTCTCTCCCTCACTCTCTGTCTGCCAGCTTAAAACGATAACCACTCCATTCAAAGCTGAAAATGACCCCGTTCATTGTTAAAAACAGGTTTATTACCTGGTAAACATAGCGTAAAGGCAGTGCGCGCGAGCGGAAAAAAGTCTCCATGGGCGCAAAAAACACTCTGCGCGCGCGTAGCAATGTCTCCGCGTGTGCAGACCAAGCTCTGTGCGTCCAGTGTCTCACGAAACTGTCCTCCTGCGTGCGTGGATCTACATGCACTCCCTGTCAGAATCACTGGATTTGACACACTGGGCTTCTGGGCCGATTCTGGTCAGTCCACCTGGGTAACTGCCGTTAGCAATGGAGCTAACTCACGTGTAATCGCTGTACTAAAGGCTGACAGCCCTGCAATGGAGCACTGAGACCTCCCATTTAGAGCCAGAAATACGTGGAGACACTCACCCACCGGCAGTTGGAGATCCGGGCTCGGTTCTGTGTATTTTCGGCGGAGCTGCAGTCCATGGACACAGCAGAACAGCGGCAGCAGCATCAAAGGGGCTCCAGTCCAGCGGACTGTCATTTCCTCTCTTGTATACAGTGGCATCCCATGTGGGGGGTGAGTTCTTGCTGTCGCAGACAGCCAATCACAGGGAGGTTGTGGCGAGCACTGGTATCCGCCCACAAAGGGTCAAAAGTCTTCTCCCCGCGCGCGTAGATCAGAGCTCCACACACGCAGGAGGACAGTTTTGTGAGACACTGGATGCACGGAGACATTGCTACGCGCGCGCAGAATGTTTTTTGCACCCGTGGAGACTTTTTTCCGTTCGTGCGGGGTATGTGTTTCGCGCGCGCGACTTTTGACCCAATTATGATGCCATAGAAATCAGTCTGACATAATGAAATGTTGTGGCAAATGTGGTCAGTGCCGCTCTTGCCTCTTGGACAAGTGTTGGAAAGCATTTTTCCAACACCTGTAGGGGTCTTATTGAGAAATACCAAAAACATGACCTCTTTTGTTATTTACTGCATCCGAACCCTTCAGCTTTTTCATTCAGCAGAGAAGAACAGGGTTAATCCAAAATGATGTTGTCAGGTAAATTCTTTGAGATGCGCTACATTTCTACTATTGAACCCTCACTGATATCTGACCTGACTACTTACCCATTTAAAGACATAAGTGCTGTACAAGTCTAAAGTGGTTAATCTTTTAATAAAGTCACTAAGTCCATAAATTTTATACAACTAAAGTTTAATAACAGTGTGTAAAATCCTCAGTGCACGCAACAAAGAGAATACAAATGACAGAGTTATTGTTAAAGTGCTTCAATAATCATAGCTTAAACTCTCAAAAAGTCATCTCTGTGTGTCAAAGTTATGTATTTAGAAATTCTCTCCATGAAGAGACGTCCCTGCCTCTCTGTTTATTCACTGCAGCTTGTGCACACCAGCTCACCTACTGTAAAACTACTCCACGCTACACAATGGCTAGTTGTAATATTTGAGTAAGTCGGCCACGTTTCTGTAAACCAGAAGCAGATTTTGAAGGAGAATAATGATGCAGGAAGTCCCACCCTGCAAGTTGACAGGGTTGGTTCTTTAGATTTGTTATGTATGAAACCCTGAAAGTCCTAATCTGTGTTTTTATGATTGTTTTTTTGGCAGTTTCAAGATGTTAAATGCTCAGTCATAGCGTTGACCAGTTGTTTTGCCCTTGATGTGTTTTTCAGCTTATAGAAAAACACCTTACAGACATGTTATCAAGGTAAAAAGCTACATTAATTTCACCAGAGGATATTTTCAGTGATGAAATGTTCAAAAGAAGTGAATCAAATCATTTTTTGTAGCTATTTTTTCCTTAGATCCATCATTCAGATTGAAGCTGCTGTCTGGGATGAGGGATAAGTGAAGCTTCCCAGGCACTCTGTTAAAACCATCAAAAATATGCAGAAAGTAAAAATTTTCACAAGTTATACCCAGGAGCAGCACAGTCATCAAATAAAAAATGTATGACTGATATGGGAAGATGCTGTGAGATCATCATTCATTAGCTGCTTGTAAATAACATGGAAGTCTTTGGGGGAAAACATGTCTGTTCATGCACGACATAACTGCGACAATATTCAGAACAGGGATTGGGCGGAACAAACAAACAGACCTGCACAGTGTTGAAGACAACAGCTATGCATGTCATGACACACAGTAAATGAGGCATAGACGAGCAAATGAATAAATGTTTTGGCTGCAGGAGGAAAAAAGTCTTTTCTGAAACAACTTCATTGCATGAAATGAATTAAAGTTTCCTGTATAAGAGACATGCTGAGTCTAAAGATTTGAAACTTCTGCTTAGAGCTGCTTCTTAAAGGGATTCCACAAAACATCATTACAATCCAGATGTCTGTAATGTTCTGGCCTATATCTCAGCATTGGAAATCTGGCCATTGGTCCAGGCCCTCTCCTGAGAGGCTCCTCTGAGAGTGGAGGTCTATTTCCAGTGTGCCTATTTATACAGCGCCTGTCTCAACAGAGGCAAAATGAAGCAAGAGCTTCCCAGCAATCAGGCCAGGAAAGGGAGGGCTTCACTGGAAAAACATCCCTTTTTCACTGAGAACTTACTGAACAGTTTCCAGAATCAATTTAATTGATGCATTCTATCGTTTCATTGTGTAGCGATTAAAATCCAGACTCAGCACCAGGTTACAAGTGGTTTCATTAATAAAGATGCTGTGAAAGTGCACAGTGAGAATACTCAGATTATTTTGTGATATAAAGGAATATCTCTAATATTGTATCCTTAGTAAACCAACAAGAATATATTTGCTCCATTCTGAGAAAGTTCTGCGAAGTTCTACAAATGCAGGAGGCTTTCTTTTAGGTCCCAGAATGTTGTTCTTAAAGTCTAAATACTGCAGATCAGCAGGTTTACAGCAGGTCTACGATGTCTTCCACCTACAGTGTTGCATGGTTACGTTTGTGTCTCCCATAAATTTTCTTCCATCATTCCGATGTACGATGTTTGTGAAGTTAAAACAAATTTTGCATGGTAACTAGTTGGCGAGCAGAGCGAATTAATACGTCGTCACATGGTGGTAAACGAGGAAGACGGCTTTGTTTAGTTTCGCTGGTTGTACGCCACATTGGATTGTGCTACGTTCGCTTTCTTTCATTTGTGTTGCCCTCCATTATGGCTCCCAAGCATACCGTATTTTCACGACTATAAGGCGCACATAAAAGTCTTAGATTTTCTTCAAATTGTGCGGCGCGCCCTATGGTGCAGTGCGTCCTGTGTGTGTTGTTGTTGTTGTAAGGCGGACGTAGACCAGGTGGTTTTTTCCACGCATCACCATCGCTGTTGATCTGTGACTCTATGCGTGCCCATCTCACAGCCGATGTGAAAAAACAAGTGAAGCAAATGAACTCTGAGCTTGCTGTCATTCCGGGAGGCCTGACAAAGGAACTCCAACCGCTGGACATCGGTGTGAACCGGCCGTTCAAAGTAAGGCTGCGAGCGGCGTGGGAGCGATGGATGACCGATGGAGACCACAGTTTCACTAAGAGTGGAAGGCAGCGCCGGGCGAGTTACGCCACAATTTGCGAATGGATTGTAAATGCTTGGGCTAACGTGTCTGCTGGCACTGTTGTTCGAGCTTTCGCAAAAGCCGGCATCATTTCCGAGGCGCCGCACGGCACGGAAAGTGACTCTGACAGTGAAGAAAGTGAGCCTGGCATGTTTGATGGAGGTTTAGCGCAGCTGTTCAATTCAGAAACAGAGGATGAGGACTTCCATGGGTTTGATTGATGACGATTACCGGTAAAAAAAAAAAAAAAAAAAAAAAGTGAATACCAAACTCAGTTTTGCTCCCGCTCTATTTTTACATACGCACACTTGTGTGCTTGTTTTATCTGTGTTTTACCATGCCCGCGCCTATTGATGATTAAAAAAATGTTAGTACTTTGTAATCAATACTTAAATAAAGCACAACCAAACTCAGTTTTGCTCCGGCTCTATTTTTAAATACGCACACTTGTATGCTTGTTTGTGTGTTGTTGTTGTAAGGCCGACGTAGTAGAGGACACCATGAGAACGTTAAAGGGGGAAGTGTGGGCGTGGATTATATATAAAACCCTCGCCATATAATCAGGTGCGCCTTATGTGTGTTTTAAATACAGTAATGGCACACATAACTGAGACTGCGCCTTTTGGTACAGTGCGCCTTTTGGTCGTGAAAATACGGTAATTCAGACTATTCTGATGCTTCGATGAAAAGGAAAGCTGTCTCCATGGAAGTGAGATTCGATTTAATAAAACGTTTGGAAAAGGGCGAAACACCGATGAAGGTCCGAATTATGGCAAAAATTGCGTTACGTTGCGCTGTAGGAACGGAATTCCAACTTAAGCCAAAACCCTCTGTATGTTCTAAAAATGTTTGCTGATAACATTGTTAGACCATTGTGCTCCAACACTCTCAAAATTGAATACTCACTTCCTTTGCTATCACGTAACATTGTGGGAACATTATCGATTCAATGTGTTCCCTCAACAACGTCCCCAAAACATTTCAGGCAAAATGTTCCATCTTTGTTAACACATCGCAGTACAGGAACATCTTATAAAGATTGATCTGTCATCTGGAAAATGTTTTTTGAATGTTGCATCGAGAACATTTTCTCCTTTGTTATCATTGTGGAATTATCTTATAGAGGAACGTTCTATAATGTGTTCCCCCAACAGAAAGGTAAAATGTTCTACCTTTAATGTGTCACATTACAGAACCGTCTGTCATCTGAGGCATCAATACCATCTGGAAAACCTTTCTTGAATATTTCTTAAACATAATTTCTATTTGTTATCATGTAACAAAATCTGTGTTCCTGCCAACATCCTCAAAACACTCAGAATTTTTAATTCATTCATTTTTTAAAATCCTGATTATCCTTGAAAAAAAATTATAAAACAATTAGCCCTTGGCTAATGTTGTGGGAACGTTCTCTGCTAGCTGGGGAACCTGAATGTTTACTGAGTATTTAGGGGAACGGCAGAGTGCTCAGACCTTCACAGAATAAAGATGAATGCGACAAAGAACACTTTGGGCCTCAGTGGAGGAACAAATCTGTCCCTCTGGTGTGAAGTCCAGATGTCACCTCTGAGCCGACTGCTGCTCGCATCTGTCACGAAATGCAATATTTCATTAAGGATCTATTTTATAGGCATTTCTAAAACATAAAATAAAAAGAAGTTAGAAATGTTCCTTGTAGTCATAAGATAAGATAGACTTTATTAATCTCACAAAGGAGAAATTTAACAAGGAGAAATTTAGTTCATCAGAATCAACTACAGTAAAGGATCTGTTGTAAGAAATGAAACCATAATTCCTCTGTTAGCATTCAGTAACAGCCCTGTCTCCCAAAAACTGCATTCCTATGCTGTCTCACATTTATAGATAATTATTACCTCCGCCAAGGAGGTTGGCGTATGTGTGTCCGTCTGTTAGCAAGATAACTCAAAAACGCTTGGGCAGAGTCAGATGAAATTTTGAGGGGATGTAGACTATGGTAAGAGGAAGAGCTGATTTAATTTTGGTGGCAATCCGGAAAGGATCCTGGATTCTGTTTTTTTAGTATGTTTTTTTCGTATGTGTTGTATTCCCATTGCGTACTAGTATTTTGTCCCTTATCACTCACCAGAGTTCAAGTCGGAGTAGCAATGCATGCTGGGATGTGTTGTTTACGTCAGTTATAATGAAGGTCAATGTGAGCGGCAGAGCAGCAAATAAAGCTCCGATAGAATCGTCAATAAGTCGTCTTATTTCATGCAAACCACAACATTACATGGTGTCACAGACTCATCGGACCATACGCTTCTAAAGAAAGGAGTTAGTGATGGACCCATCGGGAGTGCCTACACCGCAGATGGATTGGGATTTGGCAAACCTTCCCGACACATGGCGGAGATTCGTGCAGCATGTAAAACTCATGTTTTCTGGACCGCTAAAGGGAAAGGAGGAAGCGACCCAATGCAGCTACTTGCTTTTGTGGGTAGGAGAAAGAGGCCGTGATATTTTTAACACTTGGACATTGACCGCAGATGAAGCTAATAAGCTAGACACTTA
The DNA here is from genome assembly GCF_021347895.1 of Acanthochromis polyacanthus. NCBI lineage: Eukaryota > Metazoa > Chordata > Actinopteri > Pomacentridae > Acanthochromis > Acanthochromis polyacanthus. The sequence continues at coordinate 29,912,310 of NC_067122.1, read as the reverse complement.
TTACGGACGCTTTGAAGAGTACCTCATGCCTAAAACTAACACGATTTTTGCAAGGTACAAGTTCAATGAGAGACTGCAAGGCGAAGGGGAGTCTTTTGAGCATTTCGTTACTGAGCTAAAGCTACTTGTGAAGCAATGCGGCTATGCTAATAGTGACGAAATGGTGCGTGATAGCATCGTATTTGCCACCTCATGTGAGAGAGAAGCTGTTAAATCAAGGCTCAGACCTTCAATTCCAGCTCATGATCCTTTACTGCATGGGTTTCTTGTTTTCCTCTCTATCCTTGGCGGAGGTCTGCACTCTCTGAGTGCTTTTCTAGTTTTTAATGGTATTATTTCTTCATTCTGTTTAGAGGAAGACATTATTTACCTGGTTAATGTCATGGACTGAGGTTGTGGTTTGTAGTTTTGTTTTTGTGTCTCTGTAGGTTTCATGCCCTTTTTTAATTTCCTGTTTTATTTTGAAATTGCCCTTGCTCATACATTGCTGCGGTTTTTACTTATGTTCTTTGTCCCTCTTTTCCCTCCTTTGAACTACCTGATCAGTTTCACCTGTGTCTTATCTCCAGTATCAGTTCTGAGAGTTTAAAACTGATTTTTTTTCTCTGCATCTGTTCTGTTTGCTACCATCAAGTTTGACTTCTGGTTTCTTCTTCCAGCTGCTACGGTGTTACGATCCAACCTCTAGGGGTTGGCTGGATGCAACAAAATAACCAGATGGTGTTGGTTTAGGTTAAGGGATTTATTGCTTAGTAGTAAAAGGAACGAAAAGGTGACAATGAAGTGTTCCCAAAACAAAGAACGGAATAAAACATAACGAAGGCAAACAGAGTTTGTAACTAAGCTAAACACAAAGAAAACAACTAAACTCCCTAGCCAAACCAAACTACAGAAGCAACCCACCACCAGGAACAAAAACTAATACAAAATGTGTACAAATCGAACTAAACAAAATTGGTGCCTCTGAATAGGTGTACATACTGAGCACAGTTCACAAAAGCTCAAAATACGAAAGTGGCTTCTACACATAGTTGGCAGACTACAAAATTGGAGCCTCAGTCTCCACTGACACATAGGGCTCCACACTAAACTAAAGTCGCCAACATAAAGGTCAAAGTTGTCTGTAGCACCCACCACCAGTGCTTCCAGACCAAAAGACCACACAGAACAACAATACAGAGCCACAGTGTAAAGCGGCACCAGGGTGGACTGGTCAAAGTACCAGCCACCAAGACTAATGGCATGGTGGCATTTTATAGTTAGCAGGTGTGGTGCCTGGCTGCCTCTGGGTGGTCGGAGGAGGACGAGCTGGAGGGTGGCCCAATCAGGACGGCCGGAGGGCGGGGAGAACCAGACTGGAGTGCAGGTCGTCATCAGCTCTGTCGTCAGCTTGAAACGGCTGGCAGCTGGGGTTCCAAAGGCTCTGCAAAAAGCCCCAACTGAACCCACACACAAATTACTCCCAAACAAAGGCCCTACAAAACACCACCTCAAAACGAGACGGCGCACCAAATACTGGTGGCCGTAACATACCGTTTGTACGTCATGTTTTTGAGATTTTTATGGATTTTTGGATTCACTTTTCTCAGCTGAACTTCATTTTCTGGATGTATTTATTCCCTGGATTACCAGTCGCCTTCCCTTTGCTCAACACAGTAAGTTTCTTTTCTTAAATTTGTTCTCTACCACAACCTGCCTGCCTTTTGCTGACAAACCCTGACAGCTGAATAAACATTTCCTCCATCAATGAGCCACAAATTCTGCAGGAGGTTGGAGATGTCATAGTTTCATTAGGACACCACAGGATCTTGACCCAGGATGGGTTTCATGCCCATTATTTTCATTTTAACTGACTGTTTGCTTGGTTTAGGCGCCATAACTACTTGGTTAGGTTTTGTAAAGCAGTACAAATATGACCCTTACACAACAGGTTTGAAGCTTCTCCTTCATTTTTTGAGTTAGCAGAATGATAAGCAGCATCTATCTGAGATATGATTGGTTGAAAAGCAAAAGTGCTTAACATATGTTAATTTAAATTGTGCTCATGATTAGTCTCAAACAGCTATGAGGCCTTTTCTAGTTCCACACTGTGTACAGCATGTTCTCCATCAATGTAGCTGTTTGTCACCTATTCAACACATTCAACCACTCGCTCTTCTTATGTCAGCTTTGTTATTTTTTTGTCCGAAAATATCTACATTGTTCTGCACTTTCCTGCTATTGTTGCAATCACGTCTTTACAAAGAAGACTGACAGGTTGACTGCTGATTTTAACCCACGGCAATGTTTTTTTTCATATATTGAAAGCAAACAGTTGTTTAATTGGAAAACTCAACACATGACATGAACCTATTATCATCTTTTAAGACGATAAAACAGGGTTGGCTGCACCGTGTTGCAGATATGAAGAAAAAATACATTTATTGGTACAACAAAGCCGCTCTTCTTTTACCGTCTCTGGACGCATTAACCGGTTCTGTAGATGATGATTCATTAGTTTAGCTTTAAATAGAATAAATTTCATTGTTTTGGACTTGTCAAAAACAGTTATAAAGTCCTTTACATTTTTAAATCTAGTTAAAACAATTCAACATATTAAAATAAATACACTGAAGGCAGCTCAACTTAAAGTAACTTTTGAAATCACCTACAGTATCTACACAAAAGGAGCCAACTCCCCTTTACCGAATTTTTTTGCTTCAATACAAATATGAAACCATACATTTTTCACTATTGGAATAGAACCACAAAACTATTTCTTCTGTCTATACAAATAAGCATCACATTTATTAAAATCTCGAGAATGAAGTACATACGTGAATTTAACTCGCCCTCAATCCATAAGGAATCTGTTGCATCTCTTGTTCAGAACATTTTTTAGACTGTCAGTTACTTAATGTAAATTTTGTACCTCCTAAATAAGGAAAACTTTGGAGAAGCAGGTGTTAGCCTACAAGCTGAAGATTGCACATTAGTTGAGGGAACATTTCAAAGCAACTGAATTAATTAGTGTAATTATCTGGGTTGGGAGCACAACACATCTCAACTGAAGTTTCCCAAAACCTAAAACTTCAGGGTGCAGGAACAGTAAGGTTCATGATTTATCTTTGACAACACGAGATTGGCCGTTAGGAATGACCTTTTTAAGGGACTTTCTGTGAGGGCAAGGGAAACAACAGCAGCAACAACATTTTTTTTGACATATAAACACACACACACACACACCCAACTTGCACACGTTGCACTGCTGTTTACAAGACATTTTAATTTCTCTATTTACAGGGTGACACAAAAAAAACAGGAACTTTTTAACAATCCAATAAAACCAAGAGTGATGGAAGAAAAATATTTTATTCATAGTAATTGAAACCTTAAAACATGCCATTTAAGAAACAATGATGACATTTTCTTTTTAAAAAAAAATTTTTTTTCTTCCTGTAGATGGCGTCCTCCTGTACGAATGCATTCTTGAAAGGTAGTGTCTACAGATACGGACCCGTACCCGTAGCCTGTGGCCTACGGATTTGGCACTTTCCATTTGCCAGACAGATACGGACCCGTATGTGAGTCTCGCGAGTCAAGAAGCTGCTAACCACTGCAAACTGTTGAAAGGTAAGCAAAGGTTAGGGTTAGGTTTAGGGTCCGTACCTGTAGTACCGATGCTACGGGTCCGTACCGCTAGCGTCTACCGGGAGTCACATGACCAGATCTCGCGTATCTGATTGGCAAATGGAAAGTGCCGTATCCGTAGTCCACAGGCTACAGGTACGGGTCCGTACCTCTAGCAACAACCTTCTTGAAATACGCGGTTTAGATTCCTCATTGACCGCTACTATTATGAAGGACTCATCTATCTCTATAGATTCTCTGGTTAGGTAGAGTGTGTTCGCCCTTGGGCATCGATTAGAATGCAGACGACCATGAAATTGATGAGGACCATTTAATCTCTCCAATTGACATGTGTGGTTTCTGTAATAAACAGCATACAGACAAGTGTGACTGTCATTGCAAATATACATGTAAACACATATACTATATTGCAAGCATGTCTAATAAGAGAAACTATGCAACTGAGTAAGAGCTATTTCAAATAAGTGTAATGAATCACAAAAAATAAAGAGCAGCTCCGATAACCAAAAACCTCCACATCAGTTAGCTGCCCAGATATAGGTTCAGATCGCACCTGTCTGCTCATTGCATCTATAAACAGCAGTGGGCTCATATTAAGTGAACAGTTACAAGCTCAGCCAAACACAGCAATACTGGTCCCCTTAAACAGAAGTGCACACATGAACATGAACTCTAGTTTAACACGGATGTAACCAAGGGCATCAGTTTGTTTTTAAAAGTGGGGGGGGACGGAGACCACAGCACTTTGAGAAAATGTCGAAGAACGGCGGTAAAATGCCACAAGCTGGGCTCGAACTCACAACCACTGTACCAAAAGTGGAGGCTCAAACTGTTAAGCTATTGGTACATGCGGGTAGAGGGGTCTGTGGGCCGCTATAGTACTAATTCTCCTGGGCCGAAATTTTGCCCCTGCACACTTCTGATCGGAGCTTCCACTTGGCACAGGCGCAAATTTAGCATCTGCGCGTTTTTTTTTTTTAACCTCACGAAGGTGTGCTGCGTGTCTGTGCAACTCTCGGCCGAGTGCGGATGGTGCGTTCAGGAGCGTCGGAATTTCCTATACTACTGAAAATAACTGGGTTTACAACGGCTTACATGTGAAGAATTTGAATGTGTTGGAGACAAAATGACCCCTGACAAAAAGTGGGGGGGACACGTCCCCACCGTCCCCCCCTAAACTGACGCCTATGGATGTAACCAACTGCACTTCGGAACGGCCGATAGCCCTTTATGATGCTACAACGCTAGCATTAGCAACCTGATACTTAAGCTCACAATACACCAGAACACATCGCGCATCATTTATAATCTTAGGAGCCAACTTACTGCGTCATACACAGCCGTTCTGGAGTGTGGCGTAGGTGAACAGATTGCTCTGGAGCATGTTATTAATGAATATTAAATGAATTAACGTTCAGAAGTAAGCGTCTCTGAACGGAGCTTTCCTCATCCGGTTTTTCTTCTCGCGAGATGTCGCGGTAGTCTCGCGAGAGCTGCTGAGTCTCAGACGAGGAGGGGAGGAGACCGGAGGAGAGACGGCAAAGGAGGGCGCAGTCTTTCTTTTATTTTTTATTTATTTATTTTTTCATGTGCAATTTTTTTTCTTCTTTGTGACTGTGACCATCACCGGCCCTCATGGCAAATTAACCTATCATGTTTATTTCAAGCTGTTTCCTACATTATGCCATTGAGGGCTGTGCACACCCAAGTGAAACATAAAACAAACACAGGACAGACAGAAAGGTGAGGCATAGACAGTGTTCTAAGAGAAAAGGTGCATTTTATTTGTTTGTACTCTTTAATTCACACCTTAAAACCATTTACAAATCTAAAACCCTTCACAAACACCTAATACGACAAAGTCCCAACTGGATCAATCATGAAGATGTCAGGAGGCCACAAGAAGGATAGATAGAGCAGAGTGAGATCCACAGACACTAACCCAGCAACCTCCACTGACTCAGCAACCGGAGGAACACACTCTATTGAGTTTTGGTAGGTGCCGGTGTGGTGGGTCTGGCATGCATGAAAACCTCCACCAAAAGGAGGGAGCTGTCCCCTCCAGCCCAAGGAGGTCCACCCAGTCCCCCCGCAGGAGCCACCAAGCGGAGACCCAGCCCAGGAGCCCGAAGCGACCCCCCCCCCGACACAGCCAGAGCCCCAAGGCCTGCACAGCAGGACGGGCCATAGCGGACCCCCACGGTGCCCCACCGGCCCACAGCCCCACTTCCCCCACAACCACATATATTGGGGTGATGTGGTGGTTCTCGCTAACAGGCAGAGTCAGGTTACCAGGTTTAAATTAAGGGAGTTAACATACGGTGACCATGTTTGTATAAAATTTAACAACTGATTTTTATTTGAAGCAGAGATTTTCTCCATTGAAATGTGATTTATTAGGAGGTTCAACCAGAGATTAATGTTCAGAGATTGCTTATTTTTCCAGTTAACAAGGATTGTTTTTTTGGCAATGGCGAGGGCTACAAGTAAGGATTGAGATTGTTTGCGTGGTAGGTCCGTTGTTGTTAAGTCGCCGAGTAAACACAGACTTGGAGATAGAGGAATCCTGCAGTTTAAGATAGCGGAAAGTTTTTCTGAGACGTTGGTCCAGAAATTTTTTACGGGGGTGCACAGCCATAGAGCATGAAAATAAGTATCAGCAGTGTTCTGGGAGCACTGGAGACAGATGTCGGAGTCGGAGAATCCCATTTTGTTCATCATTTTGTTCAGCAGTCTTTCTAACAGCTACAACATCTCAGCTGGGATACTGTGAATTTCATCCTGAATTCTCTGTTTTAACTCATCCAGAGTTCTTGGTCAAGTCATGTACACTTTACTCTTGAGATAGCCCCAGGTAGATTTCAAGAATGCATTCGTACAGGAGGACGCCATCTACAGGAAGTAATTTTTAAAAAATGAAAATTCCATCATTGTTTCTTAAATGGCATATTTTAAGGTTTCTGTTACTATGAATAAAATATTTTTCTTCCATCACTCTTGCTTTTATTAGATTGTTAAAAAGTTCCCGTTTTTTTGTGTCACCCTGCATTTTACTATATTTATACATTTGATACTATATGGTGCATTTTTTTACTCTGGTACTATTTCCACTCATAGTATATTTTATGCTTTGTAATTATTTTGCACTTCAGTATATTCTTATTTTGTACCTTACTTAGCTTGCTATATTTGTATTGAGACGGTCACTTTGCTTTTTCTTCTTGCTACTGTAAAAACAAGCTATGCAAAAATATAACAAGATGACACAAACGCCAAAAATAAATATAAATAAAATGGAACCAAAAAATTCAGTAAAAACAAAGAACAAAAAACATTACACAAAACCCATTCTATAAAATTAGGTTTTAATAGTGACTCCATAATTCAGTAATGCCATTGATTGCGTTCATTTGTGATTACGCTTCTTGCCAGCATCATGTGTTTAGTGTATTTTTAGAATTCAGTGTATGAAAAGGCCCGTAATGTGGCCATCAAGGTAATGAAACACGTGCCAAAACTGGCATCCAAACTCACTCCCATGACTTGATGCTGCCTGCAGAGATTAAAATGATGACACGTTTGCCATGGTGACACGTTAAGTTTGTCCTTGTGTATGTGTTTGTGTGTCAGTGATACCAAGGTTGTGTGGTGTCACCCTGTTTCTGTTGCAGTTGTCATGGCTCAGCAAAACGCCTCAGTAAAGTGTTGTGGCTACATCTGCTGCTGCCGGTGGGAGGTCCGGGCTGCTGTGGAGAAGACTGAGGAGGCGAAGCAGCAGCAGCAGCAAACTGAGATCGTGTTTTCCATCATGTTTTCCATGAGGAAATGCTGTGAGACTCATCCAGAGCTCAGATTTGTGCTTTTTTGGATGCACAGAGTTGAAGTTGTCATTAGGATTTGGTTTTCAGCAAAAAATCAACAAAAAAATAGTTGATTTACTAAAACCACAGACAGACACACTTAAGTCTCAAGTGATCATCACATGGTTTCTACTGCAGAATTATTTCACTCTATTTCTACCATTACCTTAATCAGCATACTGGTGATTATTAAGAATTTTACCGTCGTTACGCATTCTTCTCCACATTTGGCTGTTTACTACACTGGAAAAAATGCCCCTCTCAAAACAAAAAAAAACTTATTTCAAGGAACTTTTACCTTGAAATAAGTGGAAAAAAATCTTCCAATAGAACAAGTGAAAAATGGCTTGGTAAGATTTCTTGAAATAAGATATATTTAGAATATTGAGATCTTAAAATTAGCTGTGAAAACTTATTTTAAGCTCTATTTTACCAGGATTGTCAAGCTTAGATGTCTTACAATAAGCCATAGATGCTAAATAATAGCAGTTTTTCACTAAAAAATAGATTTTTGCTTTCATGTAACCTCCTAATTTGAGATGTATTGAACTTATTTTGAGTTTTCTTGTAAAATTCACCTCAAAACAAGATCATTTCAAGATTGTTTGACTTAACAAGATATTTAAGATGCGTTGTCTTAAAACAAATCCCTCCATCTTGCTGAAATGTCACTTAAGTGAATTTATCTTAAATCGAGTGGGATGAGACATTTTGACTAAAAGTAAGACAAATAGACTTGGTAAGATTTTGAGTTTTTGCAGTGTGCCTTTTGCTTCAATATGTTTGCTTTAAATAACTTTATGCAAAGGCTGCTTTCGTTGCTGCACATGTAATATATTCATGAAAAACACACTTGCATATGCACATGTGCACTGACTCACACATGCACTCGTACATGAATATTTGCTGCCGGGCAAACAATTGACCCTTCGCTAAGCCCCGCCCCCCTTGGTTACTGTTGCTACGCCTGTCAAGCTTTCCCTCCTAGCTTGAAATATGGAGTTTTTAGCGGTACCAGTGAGTGATATTTCTCAGGAGATATGTGCAAATTTCTGGACATATTCTACAGCGATATCAGAGAGAAGCAGACAGAAGAGTCTCCAATATGCTTTTGAGAACTATATTCACCAAATTAAATGTTGGCGGAGTGCAAATGAAGAGGACGTTAAAATAGAGGGAAGAGCGCACAGATCTCAGTGTAAGTGCCAAACACTCCATGTATTGTCACTTCACGTCAAAAATAATCATATACAAGAACAACAATGTTCTTGTACAGCAGGGTAAGCCGATATGCATTATATACATTTAAATTAATGTTATGTCAACTGTCATTATCATGTGTCTGCCCATTTCTTGCTAAGCCAAATTGCTAATTTGTTTACAGCGTGCCAGGATATTGCTCACATATAGTGGGGCTGATCTATACACTTGATCTCATTAAGGCAAAGCAAAGCCCAGCAATATCTTGCACAAGTTTGCCACAACAGTGGCACAAACCAAGGGGTTACAACATTAATGCAGTACCGATCTCATCTGTTGTCGCCAAAGCCAGACATGAGCGTAGGCGGAGACCCGTAGATTGCTAGTATATATATATATATATATATATATATATATATGCTATACCAGTATGTCAGAAGTTGTCTCTATATATCACCAGTATTTATTTTGCTCAAATAATACACAGTAGCTCAAGTTTTAAGAGAAGTAACCTTCCATTGTGACGTCTTTCTTTGCTAATGTTATCTGACCTAACACACAGAGCTACGGTTAGCTAGCAACTTACCTTAGAACAGACGTAGGTGTTCTTATTGATTTTGGAAGGATTCAGTTGATCATGCGGTCTCCCACACTGCGGCACCTTTCTTCTTGTGTCTTTGGCTTGGGGAATGCAAAAAAAATCAACACCACAATCCAAGCTTTGCGGATAATGAGTGTCGGACTTGCAAGTACCGTACACACACCGCTTCGGCATATTGTCTTCTGCTGAAAGCTTGACAGACCTCTCGTGCCTAGTTACATTTGCTAAGGTAGGATTGGACGGTAGCCATTTGTGGGAGGGGCTTAGCGAAGGGTCAATTCAGAGCCCTAGAGATAGTAAGAGTTGCGACACTCATGCTCTCGCAGCGGGGCGGTCACGTGGTTTATGTAAGCCTGAGTAGTTCCAAACAGGCAGCGCTGTCATTTCCTTCTATGGGACTGAGAGCAGCAATTATATTTCACGGTACAAAAAGGAATAAAATCACACCTCCAAGTACTTGTTTGATTATTAATTCATTGGAGTATGTATGTAAATGTCAATTTTACATTTTGAGCCGTAAGGTGACATATTAAAGACACTTTTGGGGTTTTGGAGGGAATGTTTCACATTCGTGTTAGCATGGAAAAATTGACTTTTACTGTTGGGGTAAATGGAGCTCAGGTGCAGGAAACGACAGACAATAAGTTTTTAAATGAATGAAATTTAATTCTTCTTGCAACAAACTACAAATCCCAGAACGGGGCGAGTAACAGGAAGTATCTTGTGTAACACAAAACAGAGGTAGCACAGACTAGTGGCTCAGAGAACTAATCACCAGTGAAAAAACTCCAAACTAAATTCCTCAACAAGAATTACATACAAAACACCTACGAAGCTAATCTCCTAGTGCTTCCAATGTCACTAAATCTCAAGAATACTTATGGTGAAGTTAACACACAGAAATGTTCAATACTAACTTGCTCAATGTCGCTAAATCTCAAGGATACTTATGGTGAAGTTAACACACAGAAATGTTCAATACAAACTTGCTCTCTCTCACTGATGCTCGGCTCTGACAACCAGCTGTCATCTCAACTACTACTACGCAGGTTCATGTTTCTCAACTCAGGCAAACAATTAGTTTTTCTCTCAGTACTTAACGACGGAAGAATCGGGATGCTCGGACTGGGTTCCAGGGCCGATTGATGGTTTGTAGTCGGCCGGCAGTCTATATGGTTGCTGGAGCGGGGCAACCATCGATGTGTGGAGGGAACGCCGAATAGCAGGAACGTCTCTGCCGAACTTCCTCAAACGAGCAGACGAAACGTAGCTGGTGGCTGTGGCGAGGCAGGAACTGGAACGGCTGAACCGGTGACTGGAGAGAAGAACAAAGAGCGGAGTTAGGAACGGATAACGGTGAGAAGTGGTAAAGTAATCAGGTGAGTGATTACAGGAATAGATGTTGCTATTGCTACGATCCGGCGCTGAGGAGCAGGCAGCGTCTGCTTATGAAGGAGAAGGTGATGATCTGATGAGCTGCTCTCAGCTGCTTCCCCGCCCAGCGATCATGATTGTGAATAAAGAACACCTGCTGCCACTCCTGCCTGCTGAGCCACACCTAGGCTGAATCCCAAACCGCCCCCTACACACTCCCCCTCCACTACCGAGTGTCACTCCAAAAGAAGTCACACTCGCAGCTGTGGAGGGCACCTATTATTGAAGGGGGAGGGTATAAATATGATCGTCAGGAATGGGACGCCCTGTCGCCTCACCGGAAAACAGAAGACGTCATCGCCATGGTAACACAAAGACGCCTACTGTGCATGGCTGTAGCGCTGTGGCACAGGTTGCAACTAACAAGGATCGCTGCTGCTTCCAGGAGACGAAAGCATCCCACTTTTTTTTCACTCACATGTTTTCCAATCCTATTATCTAGCATTTCAAATCCAACAAATGAACGAATGAATAAATGAATTCTGTCAGTTGTGATCAAATTTTAAGGTGTCAGGGGGTGCACAATTAAATCAAACGTCAGCAGAGAAGAAGATTTGTTTCTTTTGTTTTATCTTTTTACACCACTCTTTTTGTGATGTTCTGTCAGTGTGAAAAAGGCGTGGGAGAAATAAAGGACGCATGTGGAACTCACATCAATATGTTGTTTCCTCCTCCATTTCGACGTTGCACTTCCTGAAAAAGTTGTCCAGAGTGAGCATCGATGCAGACTCGCTATTTAAGGGCTGAACAGTCCACTCCCCCTCCGCACTACGCGGTTTGGGACGGCCCTTAATATGGAGGACCCTCCGCGGGAACGCGCAAACGGAGGGGTAGTGTGTAGGGATAGTGTGTAGGGGGCGGTTTGGGATTCAGCCCTAGAGAGAGAGGAAGAAAAGCATACAAAACAAAACCACAGAATCATGCTCAATAAGGCCCAGCTGCTGCTGGCCTGACATTTACACAGAAATGTAAGATGATTGAAGATGTTAATTTTTGCCCAGCTGGATTATTGTATTTACAGACAATGTCTATATTTCTCTGATTCACTTACCCGTAGTCTGGGAGTTATTGAAAAGCAGAGTAACAACAGTCCATTCAGCAGATAGTGTTCAGCCACTTCTGATGAGGCAGGAGTTGACTCACTATAACCATTTTAAGACATACACAAAATATATATTCAAGAATAACAACTCATTATGCTTTGATGAATGAAATTGTATATTTTATTGACAATGGGAGAAACATGTTATTTTTTACAATTATTTTTGAAATAAAAAAAAAATCAAATGACTTGTGTGTGGGGAGACATCTTCTTCATGTGTGTCCTGGACACTAAAAAGTAGATGAAGTAAAATAGGGAGAGAACAGATTCAACACTTTGCACACCGGGTAGCGTATTATAATGTTGCAAACATGCAATTACCTTATTACCTCTATTAGTCATGAACCCTGATCTCTTACCTATTCACAAAAGTCAGAGGGCTGGTTAAGGAAAACTTGTCACAAGCTTTGTGATGTTCAATGGTATCATGGTTCACTGGTTACACCTAACTTTTTATAGATCAGTGGTCATACCATGGTTGGCTGTGCAGCATTTGGGTGCTCTAATCGGTCCGAGAAGGGTTACCGTATGTATGGGTTTCCCAAGGACCAAGAACGGCAGAAAAAATGGATGGCAATGGTCAGCCGAAAAAACCTGCAAATGACAGGGGCCAGCAACAACAAAAAACTATGTCATGTAGGTAACGTTCACAGAAGGGACATTACTTGCTAGCACTTCAAAGAGCATCACAGATTATGACTTTTTGATGACATTTGAATTGTAATGGAAACTGATCTTACAAACCTACCTACAGGTACACTTTGAGGATGACCAATTCACTGCCACAAAAGCAGGAGGCAAATTAAGGTTGAGGCCAGATGCTGTTCCAACAGTCTTCATTCATCGGCCTAAGCCGAAGAGGAGGAAACTCCCTTTTGAAAGGGTGCCTCCAACCCTGAGTGTAATGGATCACACATACTGCAAGTTAAACTTTGGTACAATACATGCAACTAACAACATTTCCCATGTCAAGTAATCCAAGGATAGACTTCACTCCTAAGGAAATTAATGCATGGAATGCTAAACAATATGAGCTCGCTTTCTTACCCAATGCGCAAGTTACTAAAAACAAAAAAACTAAAAAGTGTATTGTCTTTTCGACACTAGAGCACCGCGTACAACGGCACCCTGTGGGAGTGTCGCAACTCTTACTATCTCTAGGGCTCTGGGTCAATTCTCCCACCAACATTTACGCCTCTTCTTGCATCTTCCACTGGCCACGTCCCCTGCAGACAGATTCATAATCACCAGAAATAATCTATAAATGTGTGATTGCCTCATTTCTGCCTGCGTTTGTGTGGGGGGAAAAAAAAAGGAAAAAAGCCCACTGCCTACAACAGATGTGCTCCTCTGCATGCTGGATACTGCATGCTCAAATAGGTTCTGGTGCTGAGAATAATTAAATCAACATTTTAGGAAAATATTTCCAAAAAAAGCTTGATTGGCTTCATTGCTTTAAAAATATGTATTTTAATGAGTGCATTCACTCAAATGCACAAGATTTTGAAAAACAAAACCAATCCTTTAAGGTCTAAATGAAGGCTCTCTCTGAACAGCTGAGTCATATGGGAAGCAGTCCTTTGGTCTAAAATATGACTGGGCAGAAAATATTTAAACTGAAGGTACCGTGAGAGCTGAGGGGGGAAGGAAAGAAGGCTAAGGAGCTGAGACATGCTTAGATTAGAAGAGGAACACAACAGTATTCATCGTGTAATGACAGTTATTCGTGGTCTGTTATGTCATCATCAGCTGCTGGGTTCTGATTCAAAGGTTGCCAGATGAATTCATTCTTTGAGTTCAGAAGAAAAGCTGCACACTTTGCTACTGCAACTGTCTTCTGTATGGACCATCATCCAAAGAGAGGGAAACAACTAGCTTGGTTCTGTTTAGAGTGAAAAAAAATGTCTTGTTGCATCTTTAAAATGAATTAACATTTTTGCATCTTGTTTAAGTTCTATCAGAAATGATAATAATATAATTTGTGGTTAAAGGAGAATTACCTGCAGTAATACTAGTCATGACTGAGGATCAGTATGTGATGCCGCCACCATGCATGGATGTTACTTTTATTAAAATGCTTCCATTTGACTGTCAATCCTTTCTGCAGTCCCTGCTAACTTCTATCTAGCAGCTTCACAAAAGTTAACTTAAAGCTAGATATGAGTTTTTCACAGTCTGTACAAAATGAGCAGTCGGCACAAAATGAGCAAAATTAAAGTCAAAAATATATGTAAGATGTAGCTTCTGCTGTAGTTAACTACTACACTGCAAAACTCAAAATCTTACCAAGTCTGTTTGTCTTATTTTTAGTCCAAATGCCTCATCCCACTTGATTTAAGACAAATTCACATTTTGGCAAGATGGATGTTTGAAGACATCCATCCATCCATTCTCTATTCACCGCTTTATCCTCACTAGGGTTGTCGGGGGTGCTGGAGTCTATCCCAGCTGACTCGGGTGAAGGCAGGGGACACCCTCGACAGGTCGCCAGTCTATCTCAGGGCTACATATACAGACAATCACACTCACATTCACACCTACAGACAATTTAGAGTAACCAATTAACCTCAGCATATTTTTGGACTGTGGGAGGAAGCCGGAGTACCCGGAGAAAACCCACGCATGCACAGGGAGAACATGCAAACTCCATGCAGAAAGATCCCAGGCCCACCCCGGGATTTGAACCGGGAATCTTCTTGCTGCAAGGCTAAAGTGCTAACCAGTACATCACTGTGCAGCCCTTGTTTTAAGACGATGCATCTTAAATATCTTGTTAAGTCAAACAATCTTGAAATTATCTTGTTTTAACCCTCGTGTCATCTTTTGGGTCAAATTGATCCGTTTAAAAATATGGAAAAAAAAATATTTTCACAGTGAAACTTCTGATGTCCACATTTTCAACATTTTTGGGAAATGTTTTAACATTTTTGGTGGAAAAAAGAAATGTTAAAAATGTTTCTTTAAGAACGTTCACATAAAAATCAACCAAAGTCCAGTGAAGTTCGCTGGATTTTGGTTGATTTTTATGTGAATGTTCTTAAAGAAAATATTAGAAGTTTTACTGATATAAATGTAATCATTTTAGATATTTTTAGGATTTGGAAGATTTTTACTCATTTCTTGAAAATATTTACAAGAATTTTCTTGCCAAGTTTGGGGGGTTATTTTAAAATAAAACTTTTAAGGAATTATTGGAATTTTCTTCATGAAGGTTTTGCAAATTTTCAGAAATTTGGGGAATTTTTCTGCAGATTTTTTGGATTTTTTTCAGACAAGGGAACAATATTTTTTGGTACCCGTAAATGAGGACAACAGGAGGTTTAATATATCTTAAATTAGGAGGTTACATGAAAGCAAAAATCTATTTTTGAGTGAAAAACTGCTGTTTTTTTTAAGCATGTCTGGCGTATTTTAAGACACCTAAGCTTGACAATCCTGGTAAAATGGAGCTTAAAATAAATTTTCCAGCTAATTTTAAGATCTCAATATTCTAAATATATCATATCTTATTTCAAGAAATCTTACCAAATCATTTTCACTTGTTCTATTGGCAGATTTTTTCCCACTTATTTCAACGTTAAAGTTCCTTGAAATAAGTTTTTTTTTGTTTTGTTTTGAGATGGGCATTTTTTCCAGTGTATTGCTGTGGTGGTGTAGCCAAAGTAGGCAGCTACAGCCTGTAAACGTCCCTAGGGGTAGCTACTGCATAGTGAAGCTTCATTTATTTGGTAATTTAGCTCAATATCCTTTCCAAGCAGCTTCTCCGCTCCAAAAAAAACTGTACATAGTAAACTGAAAGTAATGTTGGACTCAGCACAGAGATTCCTCCTGTTCCATTGCTTCAGCGTCCTTTTCCCTCTAGTCTCTGTATCTATGAAAGCTCTCGGGTACTTTCTGGTTCCAGTGAAAACATCAGGAATTTGACCGGATGTGTCTGGTTGTGTCGGTCCGTTGACATTTGATGCAGTAAAACGTTTGTGTAGATTCTCAGTCATCCAGGTCATGGGAATCCTATAGTTTCAGTAGAAATCAACTGGACTCCACAACAACTTCTCGACTCAGGCGTTTCTTTTTAAAGTTTTGTCATGGGAAAAAAACACAGCATCATTGTCCTTAAACAAGAGAACAAACACACAGCTGGGTTGTTGGAAAATGTAATATTGTATACAATATGGATAACAAAAGCACATCATTGTAATGAGGAAACAAAGACTTCACGTCTCTCCTCTCTGCCACAAAGAAGAGTAAGAATAACGGTTTATTTATAACATGAAAGTGAACACCAACTCTTTTCCTATTGTCTCATAATCAGTCCTATGGTCTTTACACACAACACTTCCTACAGATCAGACTTCTCAGAAGGACCTGCAGGCTCGGTTACATTTCATAAGTTGACCAACGAGGCACCTCCCAGATAGCAAACTATGGGTGAATCAATGTTGAATCTATGTTGAGACCTAACTTTGAAATTATACAGAAAGCGCAAGGTTGATAAAATGTTGAGTCAACGTTTGCTTTTCAACCATAAATCACACTTTACCCAGATAGCAAAAGATGTTAAATCAGTGTTGAATTAGGGATAAGAAGGTTGACTTGTGGTTACGGTTGAAGACTGATGGTTGGATCAACGTTGATTCAACAACATTTTGTCTACATTGAAGTTTGTGTTTAAAAGATGCCATTGAATCTACATTGTATTTTGGTTTAATTAAAATGTTTGACAGGTCAATGTTTAATTAATGTTGAATCTATGTTTGCAAACATGTAATCTATGTAAGCAAACGTTGACTCAACATTTTATCAACCTTGCGCTTTCTATATAATTTCGACGTTAGGTCACAACATAGATTCAACATTGATTCACCCATAGTTTGCTATCTGGGCTGACATCTCTATTTTTGACTATAGTTTCACAACAAACACATTTCACATTATAATAGTCAGCAGTCAACCTGAAACTGAATACACAAGAATTTAGTTTCTCTGAAAACAACTAAACATGTAAGTCACTGATTGTGAAAATAAGATTAACAGATGGTTGACATGAATAAATGATAACCTGAAAGTGTTTTGAGTTGAATTTTACAAGAAAACTCAAAATAATTTTAACTCTCGTGTCGTCCTGCAGGTCAAATTGACCCGGTTTAAAGTTTGAACATGTGGAAAAAAAAGTATATATATATCTTCACAGTGAAACTTCCACATTTTCAATTTTTTGGGGGAAATTTCTGAACATTTTTTGGTGCAAAAAAAGAAATGTTAAAAAAAAGTGAAATTCGCTGGATTTTGGTTGATTTTTTCCCCGAATATTCTTAAAGAAAATATTACAACTTCTACTGATATATATGTAATCACTTTAGATAGTTTCCCACATTTGGGATTTTATTTTAAAATAAAACTTTGAAGGGAAACTTTTAAGGAATTTTCTTCCTGATGGTTTTGCAAATTTTTTATAAAGTTGGGGAACTTTTTGCTGAATATTTTGATTTTTTTTTCAGACAAGACAACAATATTTTTTTTGTGCTGTAAATGAGGACAGCAGGATGGTTAAGACACCTAAGCTTGACAATCCTGGTAAAATGGAGCTTAAAATAAGTTTTCCTAGCTAATTTTATGATCTCAGTATTCTAAATATCATATTTGAAGAAATCTTACCACCAAGCCATTTTCACTTGTTCTATTGGCAGATTTTTTCACTTATTTCAAGGTAAAAGTTCCTTGAAATAATTTTTTTCTTGTTTTGAGAGGAGCATTTTTTCCAGTGCTGGTGGAACCGGCTCCAGCTGATGTGACCCTCTGCAGTACAAAGTTGGTAAAGCTGATGAATGTTCTCAAGAATCACCTATAAAAACCACATTTAAAACTCCTGTATGCTCCAAAATACCAAAAGATTTACCTGCTGACAGGCTTAATCAGTATTGTGTGAACTCATCTGGTAAAAATGTTAAATTAATGTTCTTTGCATGTAATTTTGAGAAAGAAATTCAGTCGTATTAAGCATCCTATTTACATGCAACCTATTAAGAAAAACAGTCAACAGAGTCAGAATGAAACCTTTAAGCTGGAGAAGGTGTATTCATGTTCATCTGGTGAGAGAGCTGAGAGGCAGAACTTCATCACACCTTCAGTCAGAAACATAAAAAGCCTCAACTCCAGGTGAGTGGAAAAATAGCACAATTCACCAAAAACTAAAGTATCCCTTTAAATTGGGACAGATGTCTATACTTAGAAGCTGGGACGTCAGACAAAACAAGGTTGTGGGACATTAGGTTAATCGTGTGGACGCCACTTCCTGCACCACGGTCACTTTGTTTTTATATGACTGAAGGCAACATGACGTGAAATAAAACAGTTTTGAGTTAAAGATGGACTCGGTGCCCACCTCTCATTTGCTCTTCAGCCCAGATCTAAACTTTCCATGTAAGTGTGTTGCAGCAGAGCATCGTCTGGAAAGAGGGAAATTTGCCATCTGTACATCACAGGGCACTCAAGTGTTGTCAAGCGCTTGCATGTAATGGTTGGGCAGGCCTGTTGAAGTGGAGGAGAGGGCGCCGGGCCACTGCAGAGCATAAATGACTCCAAATCACTCACATTCACGAGTGGATAATGGTTCAGGATGATGCTTCTTTTGCATGTGGATGGGGTGACTTCATTTTCCACGACTGCGGACGGCAGCAAAGAAAATGCCCTTCATAAGACACAAAACATTAAGCCGCTGTTTTCTAAACGCTTCTCTGAAAATACCTCGTTCTTGAAGGACTCTTCAGCACCTCGGGTTCGCGCTTTAATTCTCTCGGCAAAAGGAGCAGACGGTAGATGACTTTGGGATAGAAGCTCCAGAGTCACATTTTTGTTTAAGCCTCATGTTTCCCCCTTTTATGTGCAGCTTCTTCGTTCATTTAACACAGGTAGGAAGTGCCCAACAGCGATGTGGGCTGTGAGGTGGTAAGTAGAACCCCAAAGGAAAAGATTTAAGTCAATATTTTTTTTGCTTCTGTGCATAGATGAGTGGAAATTGTAGTTATTTTTACTGGCTTGGGTGTCAGTGAAGGTGTTTATTTTATGCCGTTTGAACCCTGAGGGGAGACTGTTTTTGGCTCCACCTCTGCCTCCACTGAAGGTCAGAGGTCACGGTCAGATACCAAACAGTATCCCGGTCTTCCACATGAAGGGTGTTTGTTCATGTTTCTTTGAGCACAAACAAAATCAAACTGGGAATTCTGAGTGCCGAACAGATCACGGAGGCACAGTCTCATTGGGTAAATGCACCTTGAAGACTGTGAGCCGAAGTTTGACAGGAGGCAGATGGATTAATAAGAAGTTTGGAGGTTCAGTTTGACAAATGCATCTCAGAAGAAGAGCAGCTCTGGAGGCAATAGTGATGATACTGGTTGAGTAAAACTCCAGTTGACAGAATTAAAATGTGCTGAAATTACATGCAATTCTCTAAAACGGCATCAATATTATCCAACAGACCGTCAATGTGCAATGCAGTTTTGAGTTGAATTTTGCATGAACAGATGCAAATCATCAGCATCCTTCTGCTTAACCATCTTTGATTTGCTTGAAACTTCTTTTTATCATAAACTCCGGATATTTAAAATGGTGTCTGTGAAATTTAAGCTTCATATATCAAATACCGTTCGAGATCATTTCTTTAAAAGAAACTGCCAATTGACCAACTTTGAGCACTTTTTAAAAATTTTTTTAAGGCTTTATTTGAATAACAATGTCTCATGAGTTATTGAAGATAAGATCCTCACATTTCCACTGATATTTGTCATCATGTCATTAATTCAGAATCTGTATTAGACAACAAGGTCAATTAGTCTCTCATTATATATGAATCTAAAAATGACCAAAAAATGAGGGATTCACTAAAGGTCCCACCTGCAAGTCAGCTGGTGTTATTTAGTGTAGTTACATGTCACAGTAATACAAAACAACACAAATAGAAGACTTGTCAATATGAAGAACTTCACACAAAAATGAGAAAAATGTATTTTTGCTGAACCGGTTGAGCACTTATGACGAGATGTGTCACAAAACAAAAGTATTGGTAGATTCAAGTAGAGCAGAGTTCTGGAGTTTTAACATGCTTCTCAAAATGTAACTTGTTTTTAATGTAGACATATTCATTTTCAGACCCCACTTTGTAGACTAGATACAGTGCACTGTTTCCTGTTGTACTTGAATTTATATACTTAATGTAGGGGAAGCTGGATGGTGAACTCTTGAACAGTTCCTATAAATATACATTGACTCACTCTTGAACTTTAACAGCTTGTGACATTGGTCTTAAAGGTCAGGTTTATTCCTAGTTGAACACAAAGCAAAAATCTATAAACTAAGGAATTGATAGCTACAACTTCACAAACATCTTCATAAATATACATATTTCATGCTATAAATATTTCAGACAATTCAGAGATGGCTGAGTACAAATTGTTCTAAAAAATTGAAATTGGATAATTTGACCTAGTAGCTGTGTTTGCACAGCCTCATCCAACACGAAGAGATTTCTGATATGAGTTATTGCCTTAAAAAGACGTGATCCTTGTTACCGGAGAGTTTCCAGGTCTTGTAGTTCTACCTTCTAACAGGTTAGAAATACCTTTAAAATAGACAGGAGGGAGGCTGGAGCCATTTGAATACAACAACCAAAACCCACACCCGATAGTTACAGTAGCTGCGCATGTCAAAGCCTTCTTTTTTTGCACAGCATACAGTTTCAAACAATAGTAAGTATAAGTGGCAATGCAGATGCACATGTCTCTAAAAACACAATGTATGTAAACTGTATACAAGTATAAAGTGCATACTAACAATAAAAGTAAAAGCACTTTAGGTTCTGTCACATTGAAATTCCTTCACACTCTGTTTTTTCCTTGTGTTTCTTTGCTTCTCCCTCTCATCTTTGTCTCTTGTTTGTCCCTGGTTGTCCTTTCTTTGTTCCTCTTGGTGAGCGCTCACCTGAGATTCATCCACTAGTCACCTGCTACCCTACTTAAACTAAAGCTCGTCACCAAACACCTCACCAGACCTGATGGTATTGTCAGCTCAGATTCCCCCAGTAGTATCTGTTGTGTACCGTTCACCTTAATACTGAATTAGGTAAAACACCAAGACATGTAGCACTGTCTTTTTGGTACTTTTATTAAACAACTGCGGACCACCAACATGCCGCCTGCGAGGTTCTCACTTCCGTACTCGTGCATTCCTACGTCATCATGTAATACGTATCTCAATACATGACATCCCCTTTTTCCTTGGAATTAAAGTTTATCTTCACATACATGTATATGCATCTATTTTAGTTTTACATCAACTTGTCTCACTGTCTAACAATGTGATTTTCTAACTGTCTCACAACACAAACAACATTTTCTTATAACCATGAACCTTTTCTTAGAACCCATACGTTTTTCTTTATTTCACCACAAAATCACGAAACCTGTCAGGTGTCTTTTTAACCCTCTTGGGTCTGATTTGTTTCTCTGGACCCTGTGTGCCCTCTTGTGGTGTTAAAGTGTAAGTGTCAGTATATGTGTTCATTTAATTTTCCTCCCTTTCAGGTGTTATTTCTTGTCCATAGTGTCCTTCTAAGGTCTCATTGGTCACATATTTCTTTACATGTGTTGTATTCCGGTGATAGCGAGCTCCAGTTGGTGATTCAACTATGACCTGGTTTCCAGTTTTGCTCACAACCTTGTGTGGTGTTGCCTTAAATGGCGTTGAAAACTTGTCCATTTTGTCTTGTTGAACCAGTACTGTTTCCTGTGTCCACTTTTGAATACTGAGCTCCTCTTCGTTCATCTGCATACATCTTTGCTTTTCCTTTCTGTTCAGCATCTTGGTCACATACTTCCAAAGCAGTCGTTTTTGACTCACAAATGTCCGGCAACTTTCCTCTCATTTTCCGGTTGAACAGGAGTTCTGCTGGAATTTTTCCTGTGTTTGGATGTTCAATGCTACGATAAGCCGTAACATATTTTATCAGTTCACGTTTCAAGTCAAGTCCCTCAGCTTGCGCAATCCTGATTCTTTTTATCAGTGATGCGTTTTGATGTTCCACTTCTCCATTCGCTTGAGCCCATTTTGGTGTTGTTTTATCATGTTTGATTCCGCTGTCTTCACAATATTCCCTGAGCAATTCAGATTTGAACAGCGGGATATTGTCAGATTTAATGGTAACTGGAAGTCCATGTCTACCGAAAATACAGTCAATAGAGTCGATCACTTTTTCAGTGGTTGTAGATGTCATCACATCATATTCATAGTAGCGACTGTAGTAATCTACCATTACAAGTATTGAGTGGTTTGATGGTAGCGGTCCAAGTATGTCTACAGCGACATCTTGCCAAGGTCCATCTGGTAAGGTAGTTACTCCCCAGATAGCAAACTATGGGTGAATCAATGTTGAATCTATGTTGAGACCTAACGTCGAAATTATACAGAAAGCACAAGGTTGATAAAATGTTGAGTCAACGTTTGCTTTTCAGCCATAAATCACACTTTACCCAGATAGCAAAAGATGTTAAATCAATGTTGAATTAGGGTTAAGAAGGTTGAATTGTGGTTACGGTTGAAGACTGATGGTTGGATCAACGTTGATTCAACAACATTTTGTCAACATTGAAGTTTGTGTTTAAAAGATGCCATTGAATCTACGTTGTATTTTGGTTTAATTAAAATGTTTGACAGGTCAATGTTTAATTAATGTTGAATCTATGTTTGCAAACATGTAATCTATGTAAGCAAACGTTGACTCAACATTTTATCAACCTTGCGCTTTCTGTATAATTTCGACGTTAGGTCTCAACATAGATTCAACATTGATTCACCCATAGTTTGCTATCTGGGTCTCAGTGGTTCAGGTGGATTAGGTTTGGCCACTATTTGACATCCATGACACACTTTGCAATATTTTTCTGCAGCTTTGTCCATGCCAGGCCACCACACTTTTGTTCTGAGATGTTGCTTGGTTCCTACAATTCCTAAATGTCCTTCATGAGCTAGTGAAAGTGCTTTAGCTCTGAGTTTTTCTGGCAATATTATGTGATTACCTCTTAAAACTATGTATCCTATCACACACAGTTTGTTTGCAATGGGTGCGTATGCTTTGCATTTTTCAAAATGTCCATTTTCAATCGTTTTTCGCACTTCTGTTAGCTCTGGGTCTGTGGCAGAGGCTTCTTTGACCTCTCTTGTGGTAAGTGCTTTTGGAGTTGCATTTACTGCAATGAATCTCACATACTCCTCTGATTCATGTTTGTGTATCTTTTTTTGGTGTTTTTTCTGACAGCAGTCTTGACAATGAATCAGCAATATTTTGTTTTCCAGCAATGTGCACCACTTTAAAGTCATATGGTTGTAGTCTGAGAACCCACCGTTCTATTCGCGCACATGGTTTAGATCTGTGACTGTATATGACCTCTAACGGCTTGTGGTCTGTGAGAAGGTCAAACTTTCTACCATACACATATGGATGTAGTCTTTCACATGCCCATACTAGTGCTAAGGCTTCTTTTTCTGTTTGAGAGTACCTGCGCTCGCAGTCTGTTAGGCTACGACTTACATAACACACTGGTACCTCTTCTCCATCCTGTTCTTGTACTAACACTGCACCCAAACCTACCAGGCTTGCATCTGCTATGACTTTGGTTGGGGCTCCTTTGTCAAAATAAGCTAGAGTACCTGCTCTGGCTAGTTCACTCTTTAAAGTTGCAAATGCTTGTTTTTGCTCTGGTCCAAATGTAAATGTTGTCTCTTTTCAGGTTAAATGTCTTAATGGCTCAGATAGTGTAGCGAACTGTGGTATGAATCTGCTGCAGAAGCCTACCAGTCCAAGGAAGCTTCTCACCTCTGCAGCATTCTTTGGCTCTCTGGCTTCCACTACAGCTCTTACTCTTTCTTGTTTGGGCCAATGCCTTTTTGTGTCAGCAGTATTCCCATGAATACAAGTCTGTCCATGTTGAACTGACATTTTTCTGGGTTTAGTGTTAAACCACATTCAGAAAGTCTCTTCAAAACAGCATGCAGTCACTGGTCATGCGTTTCCTGGTCTGGTGCATGTATGATCACGTCATCTGAGATGTTCTCAACTCCTTCAATGCCTGCTAGTGCATTAGCAATCTCGTGTTGGTATTGTTCACTGGCTGAGAAAACTCCAAATATCAGTCTTTTGTATCTGTAAACTCCGTTATGCACTGCAAACGTTGTGCTCTCTCTGGACTCTGGGGTTAGCTCCAGCTGATGGTAGCCCCACTTGAGATCTAGTCTACTGAAGATTGCAGAGCCGTTCAATCCTTGGAGTATTTCATCCACTGTAGGAATGGGGTATCTTTCCCTGACTAATGCTTCATTTGCTTTTCTCATGTCCAAGCACATTCTGATATCTTTGTCACATTTCTTTGGGAGTACCACTACAGGATTTACCCAGGGTGCAGGTCCTTCTACACGTTCTACAATGTCCATGTCGATCAGTTCGTTTATCTTTTTCTCAACCGCATCCCTTAAATGATAAGGTATACGCCTCAGTGGCTGTGCTACTGGTTTGACGTTTGGGTCAATATACAGGCTTATCTGTTTAGTGTTTAATTTTCCCACCCCGTTAAACACTTTTGGGTACTGCTCTTTAAGAGTGTGCTTTAAGTCTGTGACAGCAGCCACATTTTCACCTATTTTCAGCACCCCTAACTTTACAGCAGTCTTTTTACCCAGGAGTGGTTCACCATTACCTCTTATCACAATGAACTCAGCCTCATCAGTCCTATCACCAATCTTGACTTCACATCTGAATGCTCCTTTAACCGATAGTGACTGTGTTGAGGAATATGCGTACAAATTCCTCGGCTCTTTGGGTATATATGAATGACACTTTATCTTTTCATCTTTTAGCTTTTGCCGTATGTTTTCTCCCATTATTTTACTTGTAGCACCACAATCTATTAACATTTTCAACTCTACTCCTCCCACAGAAAAAGTTATTTTCTCAGGTAGACCATCATCTTTTACAATGAATGCATAATCATCTTGTTTTACCACATTCACAGTTTGCTTCTTATGTCCTTTTGTTCAACACATTTTTGAGAAGTGGTCTTTACCATTGCACTTGTGACATGTTTGTCCTCGTGCTGGGCATTTGGAATCCTTGCTGATGTGATCAGTATAACCACACCTATAACACTGTCTGTCTGTTTTATTCTCCTCTTTCATTTTTCCTTTTGGTTTTATGTACTTTCCTTTCTTTGTCGTTGAAATCCGGTTGACGGTGTCCTCTTCTTTCTTCTCTCTCGTGACACTCATAGCTGCCAACTGCTCCTCCACTCATTCACATTGCGAAGTCACCTCCAATGTGCGAGCCAATGTTAAACCTGGACCTTCCTCAAGTAGCTTTCTCCGTGCATATTCAGAAATGCATTTACTCAGGATAGTGTCTCTTGTTTGGTTATCTCTTTCTCCTTGAAAGTCACAGTCTTTTGCAGCTTGCCTTAAGCACGTACAAAATTGTTGCACAGTCTCACCTTGTTTTTGGGACAACTTGTGAAAAGTTTGGCGTCCAAATGCTGCATTTACTTGTGGAACAAAATATGTGTTGAGTGCCGCCACCGTTGCGTGTAGTCCGTCGCCTCATTTGTCTGTGGTAAGGTGGAGAAAACATCCTGCACGTCCTGTCCTGCTAGGTGCAGTAGAAGAGCGCGTCTCCGCTGTTTGATCGCATCCGTGGCATCATTCGTCAAAATAAGTCCCTTCCCATCTGCATACAGCTCGAAAGATGTCAACCACCGTGTCCATCTCGGTCCGAGTGTAGCTGGATCCGTGTAACAAGCGAACGGTGGAATACCTGACTTTTCCATACTGTTAGCTTAGCCTTTTGCTAACTTGCCGTATCACCGCCGATTTTCCTCTCTTCACCAAGCGAAAATCATGGTCCTCGTCTTTCTCTTCCTCGTCGCCATTGGTGTGTACCGTTCACCTTAATACTGAATTAGGTAAAACACCAAGACATGTAGCACTGTCTTTTTGGTACTTTTATTAAACAACTGCGGACTACCAACATGCCGCCTGCGAGGTTCTCACTTCCCACCGAGCATTTTTCGGTCTAAAAGACGTCTAAATGTTCCTTAGACGTCTAGTCTAAAATTGGTGTATCAGAGGTCTAAAAGTGAAAGTTTTTTAGACGTATAAATTTAGACGTTTAAATTTTAGACGTTTATCCGATGTTCATGCTTATACCGAATATAAACCCAGGTATACACTTAGACGTTTATTATACGTCTAAACAACGTTTATTTATAGACATTCAGACGTTGAAATCACGTGCAGCAGACGGCTAAATTCACACGTTTAAATTCTAGACCAGGGGTGTCAAACTCCGTTCCTGGAGGGCCACTATCCTGCATGTTTTAGATGTTTCCCTCTTTCAACACACCTGATTCAAATGATCAGCTTATCATCAAGCTCAGCAGAAGCCTGATAACGAGCCTGATCATTTGAATCAGGTGTGTTGGAAGAGGGAAACATCTAAAACATGCAGGATAGTGGCCCTCCAGGAACGGAGTTTGACACCCCTGTTCTAGACGTTTATCTGACGTTCATGCTTATACCGAATATAAACACAGGTATACACTTCGACATTTATTATACATCTATTAGCGGTGTAGTCTAAATTTAGACGTCTAAAAAAACTTTCATTTTTAGACCTCTGGTATACCTATTTTAGACTACACGTCTAATAAAAAAAAGATTTAAAAAAAAAGTCAGTGGTTTCCTATCAATACTGTAATAAACTGACAATCATTAATGCATATTTTACCCAAATTCCAATAAAGTAATTAGAATTTGGCAATTTATAAAAATATTCACAATAAAAATGTTTAAAAAATGTACTGTAGACAAAAATCTCTCTCACAAAAAAAAAGCCTAAATGAGAAATTACCTGCAATTCTTACCTTGATCCACTCCAAGGATGTCCCGACTATTTTGCCAATGTGTCTCTTTCTGAACCTTTCACAATACATTTTTAATCTAATGTCATGCTTTTTCATAATTTAACACTAATCTACATTTGTCATCAGTAGACTGGAATTGCAATTACAGTACATTATTCATTCAGAATACAACCATTACAATCATGGACTTGGCATAATTTTTCTTTAATGTTACACAAATAGAACATAAATTTAAACCTTGAACTTGGAAAAATTAAAACAATTCAAAATAAACTGAACAAAATATTACACATTATAACAGTGGAAAAAATGTCTTAAAAAACTATAAATATAAATACTTTTAACAACCTTTTAACTAGTTTTATGAAATTTGCCTCGCAATGCGAAAAGGAAAATAAAAAATTAGATTTAAAATGTTTGTTTAAAAAAACACTTGCTTTTAAAGAACTTTATGGGGCTTTTAGAAAAAAATTCAGAAGGGGGAAGTTCTGTCTTTCCTGTAGCCCCCCCACCACATCGAGCTGGCGGCTGTTTTAGGTGATCACCGAGAGCTGCTCCGACTTGTTCTTCTGTGGTATTTGGAAACCGACGACAAACACTCTCTGCAAACAAGAACAACAAAAAATACAGACTTTACATTGGCAACATTAGTTCAAATCGCATAGTATTATCCAGAAGGATTCTTCATTCTTTACTGCTTCATGCGATACAAAAGACCAGTTGAGTGTCATGCTTTACTTAGGCTGTTAAACAAAATCATAGCCTGTTTTACAACTTTAAAAAAAACCCATACACCAAAAAAACACTGCTAAACCTGACACAATAGCTTTAATGCAGGTTTTCGTTCACTCTCAGTGTTGTGGGACACTCGTTCAGACTATCCGAGCCGGTCAGTGTGGGGGGAAAAAAAGCACGTTAGGGCAGTATAGGCCAATTGCCCTATACTTTTCACTAGCTGAGCTGCAAAGCTGTCTGCCTGGCTAAATACTGGAGCTATGTCGAAAAATCATTTCTCCATCACTCACATGTATGAAATGACATATGAAAACAGACCCCAGGTTGAAAACAAACTAAGTTCCCCACTAGTCGATGGCCCACACTGGGTAAACTAGCAACTCGCTAGCTAGCCCTCATGCTATCAACCGACACATGATGCATGCAAATGCTAAACTGAAGCATGATTGTATAAGGACCAAACATTGCAAAATTAAACATTTTTCTATAATATCTGCTTCAGCACCCACCTCTTAACCGCTGAATGAGGTGAAATTGCCTTCTTCGAAACTTTTTCCTTCGTCTCTTGAAAGTTCCAGTACCTCAAACTCGTGATTGCATAGAGCGTTTATAATCCTTGCGCATAGTGCGCAAGGATTCCTCTGTCGACAGCATGGTCGGAAGTTGTGCCGTCCATAAAGTGAAGCTTTTTTCATGTTATGACCATGTGATCTCCATACGAATACAAAGCGGGGGCCTTACAGAGCTACCAATTACTTTTGTCGTCGATACCGTAGCAAAGTGGCTATGGCGATAAGTTTTATCACGGACTATTTCCCTCTGAGCAGAATAATATTTTGCCAGGAAGTGGTTGCACGGTGCGTCACGTGAGCGTGCTACACCAATAAGGTGGCTGCATCTTTGTCAACAAATAAGCCAAGATGGCACTGCACATGGAAATAGCTGGCTATATTCCATTAGATTATTTATTTCTTTTATTTTCCAAAGATTTAAAATACATACCTCTGAATGGTGTCGGCGTTGAAAAGAGGAATATTAGACATCTACATATAGACTGTAGTTTATAGCGATTATGGCTAATAAAATGATTTTAGTCCAATATCAAGAGATCAGTTCTGCAACATGCAGTTATTGTTTTAAATAAATAACTTTGGATAAAATTAATTTGTTGAAATTCGGTCTATAAGCGATATCGCTTAACGGCTATCATAAATGATTTAGTTCTGTATTTGGAGATCAGTTGTGCAACATGCATTTATTGTTTTAAATAAAAAAATATTGAATGATGGATTAAATTCACTTGTCTAGATTCGGTGTATATCTAGACATTGAAATGCGGTAGATATTTAAACGTATAAATCTCGGCTAAATTTATACTATACTGAATATCGTTCGAGGGCCATCAGAATTATTTTAGTTCTGTATTTGGACATCAGTTCTGCAACATACAGTTATTGTTTTAAATAAAAAAACTTTAGAATGATGGATTTAATTCAGTCGTCTAGATTCGGTGTATACAGTGCCTTGTGAAAGTATTCGGCCCCCTTGAACTTTTCAACCTTTCACCACATTTCAGGCTTCAAACATAAAGATATAAAATTTGAATTTTTTGTCAAGAATCAACAACAAGTGGGACACAATCGTGAAGTGGAACGAAATTTATTGGATATTTTAAACCTTTTTAACAAATAAAAACCTGAAAAGTGGGGCGTGCAATATTATTCGGCCCCCTTGCATTAATACTTTGTAGCGCCACCTTTTGCTGCAATTACAGCTGCAAGTCACTTGGGGTATGTTTATCAGTTTTGCACATCAAGAGACTGAAATTCTTGCCCATTCTTCCTTGCAAAACAGCTTGAGCTCAGTGAGGTTGGATGGAGAGCGTTTGTGAACAGCAGTCTTCAGCTCTGCCCACAGATTCTCGATTGGATTCAGGTCTGGACTTTGACTTGGCCATTCTAACATCTGGATACGTTTATTTGTGAACCATTCCATTGTAGATTTGGCTTTATGTTTTGGATTATGTCACAATCTCAGAAGGCGGACCCGAACAGAAAGCCACACTACCAAGGCCGGTGGAACTGAGGAGGAGTTTTATTGTAAAGGGGGTGAATAGTGGCTCGGTGGGGGGAAAACCAGGGTGCAGGAGCGGGGAGCGGCTGATGTAGTGGGGGGGTTTGGCCAGGTGGGTCTGGAGCCGGGATTCCCTGGCGGCCAGACGTTGGTGGGGACAAGGTGTCCAGCGGGTGGCGAGGGGTTCGGAGGAGGGTAACAGGTCGGGGTTCCAGGGAGAGGTCCAGTCAGAAGGGGGGGATCCAGATGGGGGGAAACCGGTGCCGAATGGGTAGGGGAAAGCGGATGAGGGCTCTGGACGGCAGAGATCCCAGACAGCTGGGTCTGGGTGAAGGCAGGAAAGAAACAAGTTAAAAAGGTATGAAAAACTCAGCAAACTTTTAGGAGGCTAGAGAGCAAACTGACTGTGGAGTCTTGTTTAACAATCTGGCAAGGAGTGGAAGGATGAGCCGGTTCTTATTGCTGAGGTGGTAATCAAAGAGATGTCCCTCAGCTGTCCGGGAGGTAGAGGTGGTTGATTGCCTGAGTGGAGTCAGCTGGGAAGCCGAACTCCACTCAGGCACCGAGCTGTAGAGGGAGAGACAGGGCAGAGGAGCGGATGGGAGACTGAAGGGAGACACAGATACTGAAGGCGATGGGCCGAGTACGTCTATCTGCTTTCGTTTACGAAACAATTGATCCCCTGCCGGTAATTTTCAGATTTTTTAGTATTGTGTAGATAAATTATCATATAACATATAAGTTAATGTTTCCAACCTCAAAAGTTGCACATTTTCATAAATAACGTTGATATATTCGTCACACGAGCTAATGGATATGCTGTTAGCTCCAGCAACCACAAACCAATGAGAGCTCTTGTTACTACTTCGTGGACTTCAGTTGGCCAATCGGATTCCTCGTACTTCTGGCAAAACCAAAACACAACGTTAACACAACTGGTTAAGGGATGAGAGCAAACGAAGGAAAAGGTAAGATATTATATTATTACTCTATTGTCATGTGGAAACTTTTGATTATTATGAGAAATTGATGCAATGGGTGCAAACGAAGCATATTGACAGCACATTGTAATGCCGAAATTAATGTTAATGTTTAATGAAACGTAACGTCGCTGCAGGTAGCATGTCACCAGTCACAACAGCTGCAGTTGTTTAAGCTAACAAGCGGCAGTAACTAGATGTCCAACACGTTTAAACGAGAAAAAGGTCAGATATTATTAATTACTCGATTATCATGTAATATTTTTAATATGAAAAGTTTATGCAATGGGCTAACAGATCAGCAAAATCATTAAGCCATGAATCTAGACAAAAGCATCCTGGCTTTCTTACTTTCCAGTTCATCAGCATTTTTCTTTTAACAGCAAGAAATGCCAGTGACAAAAGGTGTTTATACTCAGGTAAATACTATTAGTAAATACCAGTACTTAGTCATTTGTCTTTCTGAATACTTTAGTATTTACCCGAGTATAAAGTATTCAGAAAGACAAATGACTAATTCATAAAATAAAATAAAAAAATTGTCATAAATAGGGGATATAGCTGATATTTTTATCAGGCATATTGCTTGACATAAAAAAGGTCACATAAAGATCTTACAAGGCAACTGTCCACCCCTGTTTACCTGCTGTAAATGTTAGACACTGAGAGAGTTTTTCCCTCTTTCTGTTGTGCCAGATGTTGATATATCTGTTCTCCTTGCATAGCAGGCATGCAACAGGCAGGAGGTGTGGAGCCCTTTTGGGTTGTTCTGGGCCACTTGAAGAGCGCAGAACCCGAACCTTGGATGCAGCACCATCACTGTTATCTGGCAGCGGTTCTTCTGAACATTGTAATGGCACTAAAATGTAAGTTACAAGTGATCAATAAATGGAAATGATCTAAATTCACATTGTTTCTAACAATTGTAAATGAATAAAAAAACATACTTCTGATGTTGTGGAGAGTTTTATTTTGCTGTGGTGGTGCACTACAATCAAGTTGTCAAAACTGTATTGGCTTGCAAGAGTTAGTATGTCACATCTTTAACATATTTGGTCATCATACTTGCAGTATTGCAATATAGATAATGGATTTGATACAAACCTTCATTTTCTTGGGCTGACTTGGCTTGCTTACAGTTTGCTCTTCGAATGTGGTCTTTGTTTGTGAAGGCGCTGTAGCATTCTCTGTGGTATCCCACATTGCTCGGCACGTCAGGGACATCTTCATTGCTGATATTAAATGCTGAAAATGCTTTTTAAGCAATAAGTGTTTCTGCAGTGTTGAGGGTAACCCATTGTTTGGCACAATAGACAAATTTCTCCCAACTTTTCTGTGAAAAAGGTGTTACTGCAGACTTTGTGTCACAGATTAAATGCATGCAGCACTTCATCTTCCCACGTACTGCCAAACACGTGGGGGGGTGTCACAGTGTAAGATGCTCTTCTGGGGGTACAGTATGTGTGTAAGTGTGTGTGCGGAAATACAGCGCAGAGGTCAAGTGAGAGGACAGACCAAGGGACGGACCACAGCAGTAGAGACGGTAAGAGACTTATCCATCATTGAAAATAGCCAAAACAATCTAGTACATAGTTTCATTCTTGTAATTCAATTATGCCCATAGTTGCACCTCAATGTTGTGGGATATAAATAACACAGAGACAATTTAACAGACGTTTAACAGACAATGTATGTTTTATTTGGACATTCTGGTCTTTAAATAAAAACGGCTTTAAATATTGTTCATTTGACACTGTAATAGTGGCAGCTGTGTTGAATTGGAAAGATAATGTAGTGTGAAATATGACAAAGAACGTCAAAGAACGTTGGATATTTAATACCAGGAGAAAACAATAGCGTTGATTTTTGCCGTGCAAGTGTACCATAACACTGTTAGGAATTAATAATTAGGACCATGTAGTCGAGCTGTAAGCTCATTCGGAGGAAAAACGTATTCTGTTTATTTTAAGTCTTTCTGAAGCCGGCGTTAGCATATTTTGCCGCGGCTTCTTCCTGGTTGTCATGGAGATGACGTAAGTAGCCCCCTTCGTTTGCCTGCTCAAAATTAAAAGTTATTGCTTGCTCTCTTTCATTAATGTGCACGAACTGAAGTTGGAAACAACTACTGATATACTTAGAATAATTTTATCTATCTGCTGTGAAAAATATTCCTCCTTACGTGGCGGGGATCAATGAATAACACGTTTTTTGGCTTCGGCCCATAGCCTACAAGGGACAGAGAGAGAGAGGGGAGCATGAGTGGGAGAGGAGCGGGAGAGGGAGAGGGGAGCATGAGTGGGAGAGGAGCGGGAGAGGGAGAGGGGAGCATGAGTGGGAGAGGAACAGGAGAGGGAGAGAGGAGCAGATGGGAAAAGGGGTATTTGGGACGTCAGGTGGGGAAGGACGGGGGTGAGGAGGGAGCACTGACAGATCATTGTCCTGTTGGAAGATAAATCTCCATCCCAGTCTCAGGTCTTTTGCAGACTCCAACAGGTTTTCTTCCAGAATGGTCCTGTATTTGGCTCCATTCATCTTCCCATCAATTTTAACCATCTTCCCTGTCCCTGCTGAAGAAAAGCAGGCCCAAACCATGAGGCTGCCACCACCATGTTTGACAGTGGGGATGGTGTGTTCAGGGTGATGAGCTGTGTTGCTTTTACGCCAAACATATCATTTTGCATTGTGGCCAAAAAGTTCGATTTTGGTTTCATCTGACCAGAGCACCTTCTTCCACATGTTTGGTGTGTCTCCCAGGTGGCTTGTGGCAAACTTCAATTGAGACTTTTTATGGATATCTTTGAGAAATGGCTTTCTTCTTGTCACTCTTCCATAAAGGCCAGATTTGTGCAGTGTACAATTGATTGTTGTCCTATGGACAGACTCTCCCACCTCAGCTGTAGATCTCTGCAGTTCATCCAGAGTAATCATGGGCCTCTTGGCTGCATCTCTGATCAGTCTTCTCCTTGTTGGAGGTGAAAGTTTAGAGGGATGGCCGGGTCTTGGTAGATTTGCAGTGGTCTGATACTCCTTCCATTTCAATATGATTGCTTGCACAGTGCTCCTTGAGATGTTTAAAGCTTGGGAAATCTTTTTGTATCCAAATCCGGCTTTAAACTTCTCCACAACAGTATCTCGGA
Organism: Acanthochromis polyacanthus; assembly: GCF_021347895.1. Lineage (NCBI taxonomy): Eukaryota > Metazoa > Chordata > Actinopteri > Pomacentridae > Acanthochromis > Acanthochromis polyacanthus. The sequence continues at coordinate 29,878,604 of NC_067122.1, read as the reverse complement.
CCTGCCTGGTGTGTTCCTTGGTCTTCATGATGCTCTCTGCACTTTAAACAGAACCCTGAGACTATCACAGAGCAGGTGCATTTATACGGAGACTTGATTACACACAGGTGGATTCCATTTATCATCATCAGTCATTTAGGACAACATTGGATCATTCAGAGATCCTCACTGAACTTCTGGAGTGAGTTTGCTGCACTGAAAGGGGCCGAATAATATTGCACACCCCACTTTTCAGTTTTTTATTTGTTAAAAAAGTATAAAATATCCAATAAATTTCGTTCCACTTCACGATTGTGTCCCAATTGTTGTTGATTCTTGACAAAAAATTAAAATTTTATATTTTTATGTTTGAAGCCGGAAATGTGGCGAAAGGTTGAAAAGTTCACAGGGGCCGAATACTTTCGCAAGGCACTGTATCTAGACGTTGAAATGCGGTCGATATTTAAATGTATAAAGCTCGACTAAATTTATACTATACTGAATATCACTCAACGGCTATCAGAATTATATTAGTTCAGTATTTGGAGATTAGCTATGCACCTTACAGTTGTTTTTTTAAATTAACAACTTTTGAATGATGGATTAAATTCAGTTGTCTAGATTCGGTGTATATCTAGACGTTGAAATGCGGTAGATATTTAAACGTATACATCTCGGCTAAATTTATACTATACTGAATATCGCTCGAGGGCCATCAGAATTATTTTAGTTCTGTATTTGGACATCAGTTATGCAACATGCAGCTACTGTTTTAAATTAACAACGTGTGAATGATGGAATAAATTCAGTTGTCTAGATTCGGTGTATATCTAGATGTTGAAATGCGGTAGATATTTAAACGTATAAATCTCGGCTAAATTTATACTATACTGAATATCGCTCAACGGGTATCATAATTATTTTAGTTCAGTATTTGGATATTAGCTATGCACCTTACAGTTGTTTTTTAAAATAAATAGTTATAGAATAATCGATTAAACTACAACGTCTAAATTCCGTGTAAAAACAGACGGCATCTAGACGGTTGAAATTAGGTCTAAAAAAATCTAGACGTCTAATAGACGTCTATTGTTCAGTGGGTTCCGTACTCGTGCATTCCTACGTCATCACGTAATGCATATCTCAATACATGACAGTATCTTCTTCTTCCTGTTAGTTCCTCAGTCTAACTTGCAAGTCAAGCTTCTGCCTGTAACTCACCATGTCCAACATCACGTTCACCTTCTCCAAAATGTTTGGGTTCCCAAACCACAAACTACAACGTCACCATCCTTCATGCACCTTAAGATTCCCGTGGCGGTCTTTCATATACAACAGATTTTTCCTCTCCAGGTTGCCTTCCTTGTTTCCTTCTTCTTTACAAACACTGTTTTACATTAAACCTTTTGAAACTGAACAACCAACTTGCATACCTCATGTTAGCCTGCTTGTAGTCTTAGCTAGCTAGCTAACAACCGATTAGCTTATGAAAGACTAACCTTTGCAAGTGTGGACCTGAACCAGCAGAAGGATGACTTGGCTTCTTGTACAGTAGGAAGAAGAGGACATACACTATCGTTTAAAAGTTTGGGGTCACCCAGACAATTTCATATTTTCCATGAAAACTCACACTTTTATTCATGTGCTAACATAACTGCACAACGGTTTTATAATCATCAATTAGCCTTTCAACATCATTAGCTAACACAATGTAGCATTAGAACACAGGAGTGATGGTTGCTGGAAATGTTCCTCTGTATCCCTATGGAGATATGCCATTAAAAATCAGCCGTTTCCAGCTAGAATAATCATTTACTACATTAACAATGACTATATTTCTGTTTAATTTAATGCTATCTTCTAAGAAAAAAATGCTTTTCTTTCAAAAATAAGGACATTTCTAAGTGACCCCAAACTTTTGAACAGCAGTATATTTGTTGTTTTGGTCTAAAAATGGTTCTGTAAAATTGTAATCCTCAATAACCTGATTGTGAATTTCACAAAATTGAAACTGAAATACAGGAACGGAATTTGAATTATACAAACTGAATATGGAAGTATAGAGAGAGTTGAATTTTCAGTGAGGATCAAATGCATTTAAATTCAGTTTCGAACTATGGGATTCAAGTTTTTGCTACAAATGTTCAAGTTAAGCAGTTCAAGTATAAATGACTCAGTCTCTAGTGGTTTCTACTGTAGTTTCTTCTGTGCATAAGAAAACCAAAACAGATTCATACATTCCTGGACATCAAGCTCTCTCAGACTGAGTCGCCCATCATGCACAAATCATCTGGTAATAATTATGAAACCATTTTATGCAAATTTTATTAGGCAATGGAAGAAACCTGTGTTAAAACTACATTTATTAATGGTAGTGTCTACAGATACGGACCCGTACCCGTAGCCTGTGGCCTACGGATACGGCACTTTCCATTTGCCAGTCAGATACGGACCCATACGCGAGTCTCGCGAGTCAAGAAGCTGCTAACCACTGCAAACTGTTGAAAGGTAAGCAAAGGTTAAGGTTAGGTTTAGGGTCCGTACCTGCAGTACCGATGCTACGGGTCCGTACCGCTAGCGTCTACCGGGAGTCACGTGACCAGATCTCGCATATCTGATTGGCAAATGGAAAGGGCCGTATCCGTAGTCCACAGGCTACGGGTACGGGTCCGTACCTCTAGCAACAACCTTTATTAATCATGTTCTTTAATAGCTAACAGTATTTGTTCAGTGAAAGTTTCTGCTCATGATGTCAGGGCTCCCTCCTCACCCCCGTCCTTCCCACCTGACATCCCCAAATACCCCTTTTCCCCATCTGTTTCCTCCCTCTCATGCTCCTCTCCCCCTCTCCTGTTCCTCTGCCCTGTCTGTCTTGCCTGTCTCCCATCCGCTCCTCTGCCCTGTCTGTCTTGCCTGTCTCCCATCTGCTCCTCTGCCCTGTCTTTCCCCCTACAGCTCGGTGCCTGAGTGGAGTCTAGCTTCCCAGCTGACTCCACTCAGGCAATCAACCACCTCCACGGCTCCCGGACAGCTGAGGGACATCACACTAATTACCCACCTCAACAATAAGACCTGGCTCATCCTTCCACTCCCTGCCAGATTGTTGAACCAAGACACCACAGTTCAATTCGCTTTCTAGCCCTTGTAGAATCTGTTGAGTTTACCTTGTCTTACATTGTTTTCTCCTGCCTCCACACAGTTCAGCTGTCCGGGATCCCCGCCATCCTCTTTCCCCTCCGGCTCTCTCCAAGACCATTCATCACCAGTTTTTTCCCTGCCTGGACCTCCCCATTCCTGCCTGGACCCCCGCTCCTGCCTGGACCCCCATTCCTGCCTGGACCCCTTCTGCCCCTGCCTGGACCCCCCATCTCTGGCCAAACCCCCCCCCACACACACACACACACACTACACCAGCCGCTCCTGCACCCTGGATTTCCCCCCTCCGTTCCATTATTCACCCCTCCAACAATAAATCACTTTCATTCAGCCAGCCTTGGTAGTGTGGCTTTCTGCTCGGGTCCACCCGCTCGCCGTGACACATGATCATACTGACAAACCTACGAAGAGCTTTCACCAAACTCAACAGCTTCCAGAACTCTTCTGAGTTTGTTTGTTTTGCATTTTTTAAAATCTAATTGTGTTGGTTTTAAAACCCACGACTTTACTCTTTAATTCAGAGTCTCATTAGCTTAGTTTTCAGCTGCTGCAGGCAGGTGTTTACAGTAAAAAAGAGAATAAAAAATAATGTATTCTACCTGTCCACCATGACTAAGGGTTGCAATTAGCAAGTGAAAGAATATAAATGATCATCTAGGTACCCATGTCTGCCAGATATTTAAACAGACAAATGTTTGCTAAGACTTTCACCAGAAACTTAGCATGGTGTTTACAGCTAAGTGGCCAAAGTAATAATTAATGCGATTTCAAAATGGAGCATCTGTAGATATCATCAGCTTTAGGTGTCCGTCCTTTGCCAATCAGGTGTTAACTCCTGGTGCAGCAGTTCTGTGTCTGGATATGTATTCCTGTTTGTCACATGTTTATGTGGTGACACTGACACTGACATGCAGCTCATTTGTAGCATGTTCACGGCTAAACTGAAATGCATGTTCAAGAAATGAATTACTGTAGAAGTCAAGCGGCGACATAAGCTCCCCTCTCTGGTGTCTCATTTTCAGTCCGTCTCTGTGTCTCCAACAGCATTTGTTTGGAGTTGAAGATGTCACATTGAGCTTTTTTTAGGCTGGGGTGATGGTGGTGTGATTTCCCAACAGCTTGACTTGTGGTTCTGACTCATTAGCTTCCTGCACTGCCACAATGAGCCTCATCAATCGTAACCCCGAGCGCAAAAAGAGCTGTTTCTCCCTACCTGGCCATGATGATTCTTTTTGCTCAGTAACACGACCGAGGAACAGTGTGACTTTGGTTGCTGCAGCGACATAAATGACACAGACAGACAGTTTTATGATAAATGTTGTCAGAAGTGAAAGTATTGTGACTGATTCACTCACTCATCCTATTTAGGCTGGTTTAGACTGTGCAGCTTTACAATATTCAACACATGAAGGCAGGAGATGCAGTGATCAGAGGCTGGTGTTGTGATACTGGGCAAACAGGGAATTGAACTTAATCAACTTTTTACTGTTTTACTGTTTTGCACTGACTGAAGGGCTTTTGCAATTTCGTTGTACTTGTTGCAATGACAAATAAAGTTCTATTCTATTCTACTTTACTAAGTGGAAACACTGTGGATGTAGCATTGTTGTTCTTTGTTTATGTTGCATCAGATTTTGCAGAGTTGAGAATTTTTACATCAGTGTCAGAGGTCCTAATAAAGCAAAGTTAAATGTCAATTTTAGCTGGAATTCCTCAGATCTCACTCTGACCTGATGGTAAGACAGAGAGACTTGTTGGATTTCAAAATTATGTTAAATGTCTCTTATCCAGAGCACTCCAAGTTGTTCTTTTTGGCCTTAAAGTTGTAGTGCTGTGACTGAGTGAGTGCGGGTATTTTTAAAAATATTTTACAACATGTTTTATGACCAATAATATATGGTCAAGTGCCCAAGAGGTTACATTACCATAACCATAACCTTTAACCCCTAACCCATAGTCTGTGGAAAAACTTGATCTGCTTGACTTGATTTGATTTAACTTGAATGACTAGACTTAATTTAACTGAAGTTAGCATAACCTAACTAGACTCTCCTTGACTACACATGACTTGACTTGATCTACTTGTCTTGACTGGACTCAGCTTGACTGACTAGACTGAATTTAACTTAATTTAGCTGAACCTAAATTAACTTAGCTTGACCTTACATGACTTGGCTTGATCAACCAAACTTAACTAATTTTGACTTGATTGATTTCATTGAACTTGGTTTTACTTAGCTTAACTTAAGTTTACTTAACTTACTTTATCTTAACTTGACTTGATGATTTGATGTGATAAACTTGACTTGATCATTTAGACTTTAAGTTCATTTAGCTTAACCTAACTTAACCCCTTGATGCTGATTGTTGTGAATTCACATCATACCACTTTCATTCAGGCTGCAGCAGAGATAGTGTATCCATTCCCATAATGCCGGTTTGTGAATATTCAATTCGTGCCTCAGAACCTTTTGCAAGGACTGGTTTCTCGTAGTGGGACCTAATTATTATATATCTGTTAAAATTGTCATATATCTGTTCTACACACGTGGACAAAATTGTTGGTACCCCTCAGTTAAAGAAGGAAAAACCCACAATTCTCACTGAAATCACTTGAAACTCACAAAAGTAACAATAAATAAAAATTTATTGAAAATTAAATAATCAAAAACAGCCATTACTTTTGAATTGTTGATTAACATAATTATTTAAAAAAACAAACTAATGAAACAGGCCTGGACAAAAATGATGGTACCTCTATAAAAGATTGAAAACTATTTGACCAGAGTGACATGATTAACTCAGGTGTGTCATTTAATTGACATCACAGGTGTTTCCAAACTCATAATCAGTCAGTCTGCCTATTTAAAGGGAGACAAGTAGTCACCCTGCTGTTTGGTGAAAAGGTGTGTACCACACTGAACATGGACAACAGAAAGCGAAGGAGAGAATTGTCCCAGGACATCCGAAAAAAAATTATAGACAAACATCTTAAAGGTAAAGGTTATAAGACCATCTCTAAACAGCTTGAAGTTCCTGTGACAACAGTGGCTCATATTATTCAGAAGTTCAAGACCCACGGGACAGTAGCCAACCTCCCTGGACGTGGCCACAAGAGGAAAATTGATGACAAATTGAAGAGACGGATCGTTGGAATTGTATCCAAAGAGCCCAGAGCAACCTCCAAAGAAATTAAAGGTGAACTCCAAGGCCAAGGTACATCAGTGTCAGATCGCACCATTCGTCATTGTTTGAGCCAAAGTGGACTTCATGGGAGACGACCAAGGAGGACACCACTGCTGAAAAAAACTCATAAAAAAGCCAGACTGGAATTTGCAAAAATGCATGTTGACAAGCCACAAAGCTTCTGGGAGAATGTCCTTTGGACAGATGAGACCAAACTGGAGCTTTTTGGTAAGGTACATCAACTGTATGTTCATAGACTCAAAAACCAAGCATACGAAGAAAAGAACACTGTCCCTACGGTGAAACATGGAGGAGGCTCAGTAATGTTTTGGCGCTGCTTTGCTGCATCTGGCACAGGGTGTCTTGAAAGTGTGCAAGGTAAGATGAAATCTGAAGACTATCAAGGCATTCTGGAGAGAAATGTGCTGCCTAGTGTCAGAAAGCTTGGTCTCAGTCGCAGGTCATGGGTCTTCCAACAGGACAACGATCCAAAACACACAGCCAAAAACACCCAAGAATGGCTGAGAGAAAAGCGTTGGACTATTCTAAAGTGGCCTTCTATGAGCCCAGATCTGAATCCCATTGAACATATGTGGAAGGAGCTGAAACATGCCATTTGGAGAAGACACCCATCAAACCTGAGACAACTGGAGCTGTTTGCTCATGAGGAGTGGGCCAAAATACCTGTTGACAGCTGCAGAATGCTCATTGACAAATACAGAAATCGTTTAATTGCAGTGATTGCCTCAAAAGGTTGTGCAACAAAATATTAAGTTATGGGTACCATCATTTTTGTCCAGCCCTATTTCATTAGTTTGTTTTTTTAAATAATTATGTTAATCAACAATTCAAAAGTGATGGCTGATTTTGATTATTTAATTTTCAATAAATTTTTATTTATTGTTACTTTTGTGAGTTTCAAGTGATTTCAGTGAGAAGTGTGGGTTTTTCCTTCTTTAACTGAGGGGTACCAACAATTTTGTCCACGTGTGTATGTGTAATAGATAAATTAACAGTCTTCACTTATTTTAGCATCAGCTGGAAAGCAAAAACACAAATAGTAATTTTTAAAAATATAACTGTAAATAAATTCAGGCGTCAAGGGGTTAACCTTGCTAAGCTTGACTAGATTTGATTGAACTTAAATTTTAGATCTGACCTCTGCATATACTGCTAGCTTAGTTCGGACTTGAGAAACTAATCATATCTTCTATAATATGTATATATACATGCAAAATTTTGGGTAAAGTAACTAATAATTACAATTAATAATACTTCTTGAAGCTTTAGGTGTTGACATTTTATTACAATTAAATGCTGAGCAAGTAAAACTCTTTACTTTCTGTTTACTGTTAGAGAAAAGAGTAATAAAGAGGCTTATTAAAGTGAAATCGGAATATGCTAAATTAATGAGATCTCGCTCTTGTTACCACACCGTAATGACAGCAGTCTTTCATGTGTGCTGAGCTCAGACTAACAAGCTCCGCTGCAGCAGCTGCAGGTGAGTTTGTCCTCGGTTTGGGACTCTCAGCATAACCTGCATGACTTCATACATGAAGTAAAGTAGTGTTCCTCATACACGAGCCTTCACTGAGCCACATCTCACCTCCTCTACCTGCATCTGTCACACTCACATGCGCTCACACTGATAAAAAACTGGGTTATCATCGCAGTCAGTTTTGCTGCAGGGCAGAAAGCTTCCAAAGCACAAGAACCTGTTTCAAGGAATCTCAGGACAAACTGTGTCAGACACAAACACACAATAAAAGCCTCGGAAGAACGCAATAAGAGAAATTAAATGAGAGATTCTTTAGTGCTCCCTGAACACTGGAGTGTGTGTCTTCAGGCTGCAAATGTTAACACTATGATACATGATGTAATTTAAACAGTGGCCAGACTTACAGGAAAAGGTCAACAGGGCATAATAATAAGGCCAGCGCTTCCTAAAACTGTACATCTGACATTTCCAGGCAGACAGAATGAGCATTACTGCAACCTCTTTTGTGCATACAGTAAAGAGCGTCCATTAGAAGTGCTAAACTGTAATCAAAAAAAGACAAGAAACCAAAAACTCGGACGAACGCCGGCCCCCACATCGAGCATTACTCATCCCCCACAGAGCCGCCTTGCTCCAGTGTATTGTGGGTGGACCAGGGTGGGCGGCCATGCAGGGGATCGGCAGCTTCAGCTTACATGTAACACATCTACATAATGTTTCCTCAGCTTCGCTGCACACGAAGTGGCTTCAGCGGTTTCAGCACAGCATGTGTGTGTGTGTGTGTGTGTGTGTGTGTGTGTGTGTGTGTGTGTGTGTGTGTGTGTGTGTGTGTGTGTGTGTGTGTGTGCAGAGTGTGTGTGTTAGCGTGTGTGTGCTGCTTCAAAACTAATCAGGAAAGCCAGTGTGGTGGAACCCAGACATCTTGTTTATCCTGAGATTTACCCGCACTTCACCTTCAGAGCCACACTCACACACTCTCTGTACACACACACTTTCACTCTTTGTACTCGCACACACACACACACACACACTTTGTGCCTATACACACTGCACTAGCACACACACACACAAATGAAGGTCTTGTGCTTGTCCCAGGTGCAGAGAAATCTGTGAAGCAGCATGTGGCTTGTCCCAGTTCCTCTACAGTACCTGTGTGCCTGTGTGTGTGTGTGTGTGTGTGTGTGTGTGTGTGTGTGTGTGTGTGTGTGTGTGTGTGTGTGTGTGTGTGTGTGTGTGTCTGATTGCGTATTGCGACAAGACTGACCCATTTGAATCTCAATACAGGCTTCTCACCAACGCATCCCTGAAACTGGTTCAACATGTAGCAGCTGGAGGTCAAAGGCCACACATCTGGATTCCTGATGTGCTTTCAGAGGCAAGAAATAACACACATTTAAAGCTTAAAAAAAGTTTCAAAAATAATTTAAAGCACACAGGATGAGTGTGAAAAGCAGACGGGGTCATGCTGTCAGGGTTGTGGAGGAGATGAGTCAAACCTTCCTCCTTTCCCCCAGTTTTAACAGCAGGGTGAAGTCAGAGATTTGACTCTGTTTAAGTCATTTCAAAGCAGTGCACGTCTAACCAAAGCAGGTGTCAGAGAGGCAGGGAGAGAGGGAGGGAAGGAGAAAGCAAACAAGAGAGGAGACAGGGAGGGAGAGGAAGAGTGTGAGACAGGGAAGCAAACAGAGAGTGGAGAGGAGAGAGGGAGGATTGGTGCGCTCTAGCAGCAGAAGCAGCAGCAGCAGCTCGGATCCGGACAGGAAGTGACCGGGGCTGGAGGGTGAAGGTGTCTCTTGACGGAGGACTGCAGGCGGACAGAGGCGCACAACTTCCCTCCTCTTTCCCTCTGCGCTCCTCTCCGCTCCCTGTTGCCCGGGACACAGGCAGGCAGCTGGCGCGGTGAGATGTGAAGAGAGAGGCTTGAAGTATGGCATGCAAGGATGGTTTCTGCCAACGAGAAGGAGATGGTGACAGCGACGCGCCCCGCGTTTATTCGGACCCTCTTCTACTTTTTCTGTTTGGCCACTTGGTGAGTGTCTCCGAAAGCCGAGCTCCCGCAGCGGATCACTTTCGTTGAGCTGTGAGTGTTTCCTCAATGTGTTTTCTTCTTCTGTAGCGCGAAGAAAATCTGTGCACAGACAAAGAAGGATGAAAGGATCTATCCGGAGAATTTTACGCGCATTTTGGACCGACTTCTGGACGGTTATGACAACAGGCTGCGACCTGGATTTGGAGGTATTTAAGGGAAAAAACGCGATTTTTATGCACTGTGTACGGAACATTTTCCACAAGAAAAGTACCCACAGCAACACCTCAGATCCTCAAATTAACGGACACTCCATATTTTGCATACTTATGTCATATGAATGAATATGTAGAAAAACAAAACCAACAAAAACACAACATTAAGTACAATAATGCAGCTCTAAACACACTATTGAGCGCAAAATGCAACCTAAACGTCAGGTCAGTTGTATATTTTTTTCATCTTCAGTAGCAAATATCACATCTAAAACAAAATCAATAGGTGTCTTTATCTTCTATTTGACTTTTTTGCTCAATTGGAAATTAAATTAAATGAGTGTTAAATAATGGAGATAAACAGAATTTGGGAGAGTTTCACCCGCATTTTCACTCTCAGCGAATAAAACCTTGTCCCTGGAGGCTTAAAACAGGCCTTAAAGTGCAATAAGACAACTGTAAGTCAAGTCACTTTTATTTGCATGCACTAAAACAGCAAACATCCCCATCACATGCGCAAAAACTCAGTGAACCGCTTTTAAGAACACGCGAAACATGTGCGTAATGGGAACAGTGCTGCAACATGCGGGGTTTGTCTTTACTTCTCCGTGTGCTTCATATGTAACATGTTACTTCGTGGGTTTAAAAACACACGCGATGCTACTGCAGACTTGATCCTGAAAGCCGTGAGTTTTGCCTCTGAAGATGGGCCTCTAAGCTGGAGCCAGTGCGGTTATATAATCGTATGTATGTTGCGGGACAAACGCTTTAATGCACAGTTCAAGTGCTAAAAGTGTGGATTTGGGTTAATTTTTTTCTCCTTCGTACATCATGTCTGCAGCAGCACTATTCCAACAGAGAGGCGCCTCCATGATGCTTTACAGACAAGTCCATATGCAGCCTTTACAGTCTGGCCCGACAATCATTCACGAGGAAAAAAATCAAACAAGATTTTTAAAAAACATCTTTTAAGCTTTTTTTCACTTCCATTATGCAGAGGGTCTGGAGGGGATCAGCTATTGCATGTCTTCTGCATTTTCATCCTGATGGGCTGTAAAGAATTTTTTTAACACGTGTGAATAAGACTGGTGTTTCTATGAGGCAAGGAGGAAGGTCCTTAAATGTGACACTTGTGTGTTTTATCAATCTGATAGGTCCTGTGACTGAGGTCAAGACTGACATTTATGTGACAAGCTTTGGGCCCGTGTCAGATGTTGAAATGGTAAGTTTGGTCTCTGCAAGAGATATAGAAACACTCAAAGAGGATATATGAGGACGCTGCGAAAAGTTCTCAGCCTCGCCATGAAATGTCACAGGAAAAAGATTGTTCTTGCATTATATTCCAACATAGTCTCCTTGGTCTACCGTAGCCCTGCTATTCCTTTGATGCAGAAGGTCACATCTTGAGCCTCCTGAACAGCATGCATGACCTTTTCATGACTTTGAAAATGGCGACCACAAAAGTGGGATTTCAGTTTGAGAAATAGATAGAAGTGAGGCCCATTGTCCTGGAACAGCAGGCTCCCCAAGCTTCCCCTTTTTTGTGTTTGCTTCAAACATCTGAGTTTTTGTGGGCAGTGATATCAGGTTTTATAATATACAGTTTTGCCCCAAAATGAGAATTACGCCATTATTTCTGGGCGAGGCTGACAACTTATTCAAGTACCCGCAAACCATCTTGCATCTTTATGTAACAAGATGTTGGACTCAACAAGCTCTCCTCAATATAAAAGCAGAACATGGCTGACCAATCTTATGTGTTTTTCCACTTTTTGTCAACTTCCATGTTTCAGGAATACACAATGGATGTGTTCTTCCGGCAGACCTGGGTGGACCGGAGGTTGATGTACGAAGGTCCCATAGAGATTCTGAGGCTGAACAACCTGATGGTGACCAAAGTTTGGACGCCGGACACCTTCTTCAGGAACGGCAAGAAGTCCGTCGCTCACAACATGACGGCCCCCAACAAGCTCTTCCGCATCATGAAGAACGGCACCATCCTGTACACCATGAGGTGACGTTAAACGACTTATGAGCCCTTTTCAAAGCTAAAACTGCAGCCTGACCTCGATCAAATGTTTGCATCTAGCTCCTGCCATTTTTAAGAATCTAATTTGCGTTTAGGATAATTACACTTCACATGCTTTTTAATATTTTTTTTGCTCATTAAAATGCAGAGAGATGACAGTCTTTGTTTGGTGAGCAGCAATAAAGGAGATTTTGTGTGAAATCAGACCCAGGCTCACAGTGCAAACAGGAGAAATCTGTGTGGAGGCAGCACAGATGCCAAACTTTCAATACAGCTCAACACGATAGCAGTGGAGTAACTGAACCATGAGCTTTACAGTAGCAATTACAAAGAGCAAAATTCTTAAAAAGCAAATCGGTGGGATTTTACTGTGTCGCTGATTGAATGTTCTGTGAATATCACCAGAATGGTAACATTTAGCCACAAACTACAAGTGTTGTTGTGTGCAGCATCTTGGTTTGGTCCTAAATGGATTCTTAATTCTTCTTGGTTCTACAACAGGTTGACTATCAGCGCTGAGTGTCCCATGAAGCTGGTGGACTTCCCCATGGACGGACACGCTTGTCCCCTCAAGTTTGGGAGCTGTAAGTTCTGTGGATGCTCATATTCACAATTAGAAAGCTTTATTGAGTCCTGCTGGGAGACTGATTTGTTGAAAGTGCTCAGTAGGCAGCCAGAAGAAGAAATATCAGTAAAAACAGAGAATGAAACACAATAATTAATGCTCTAATAATAGAGTGGAAAGTGCACAAAAGCAAATGAAAAAAGATTTCTGGTTGCAGGAAATTAATCAGAATGTGAAACAGTAAGCTGGAAAAAAAGTAATGTCAGTTGACGGTAACTTTGGAGTCCTGGTAGAGATGTGTAGATGATAATTTACATGTAAAATAACAGTATAGAAGCAGGAGTCATCCCAAATCATGGCTGAAATGCCCTTTAGTGACTGTAGGGAAGAAGGTAAAGAAAGTTGCTGAATTACTCTGACAGGACAATGTAAACCAGCTGTGTAAATGCAGTTATCTGGTGGCAAATACGTCTTTGTTACCCTCTAACGCTGTTGCTGTGCCTCTAAACAAGCCAGCATTGCTCCAGAACACACCGTTTTTATCAGAGCCTGAACTCTGTTTCTCTACAGAATCACAGACGTTTAGTGATCAGGTTTGTCTGTAGGTGCAACAGATGCTGTTTATTGGGTGTAAAATGTTAATCTTGTGTAGGGCAATTTCTCAAAGGACACATTTTATTTTTATTTATGCGTCATTATCACGGTGAAGGTTTGTACCTGAGTCATTCCTAAATAGCTGCAAACAAATAAGCCCGCTGCTAAACAGACTGGCAGCCTCCACTGGCCTCCTCGCTGCATTTTAGATTTCGTGCCTCCCAGTGTCGCTTCACAGGAGACCTGCTGAAGCACTTTACATTACAAAACAGGTGGCAGAGTAATTAGCATGGAACACACAACAAGTGAGCCAGGTTTAGCTTTTGGAGGGAGTTCTGACTTTGGGTTAGCTTAGCAGGACTCATAATGTGCTGTAAATCGGCTTTCATCCATTCTGGTGCAAATGAGGTGAGAGTGAGCCACGACAAGGAGGAGGATTCTTAAAGGAAGACTTCTGTGTTTTGGAAAACATGCTTGTTTGTGAGAGTTATTGAGAGGATGACACCATTCTCGTGTCTGTAAATCTTTTTTTAGCTTCTACTTGATTCCAATCTTTCTGCTAGTCTGCACACCAATCTTCTATCTAACTCTCAGCAAGACAGCAGATGTAAGAGAATTTCCCAAAGTTTGTTTTTAAGTTACAGTGTGGAACAATGTTTTAGTGCTGTTAAACCAGATTGATTCATTTTAGAGGATAAAATCACGGATAACGTATTTAGGCTAGTTTTAGTCACAGACTACAAGAAAAGCACTCAGAATGGGCAGTAAAATGGTAAATGGTTGTATTTACATAGCGCTTCACATGATACATCACATTCACACACTGATGGCGGGAGCTGCCATGCAAGGTACTAACCACAACCCATCAGGAACAATTAGGGGTTAGGTGTCTTGCTCAGGGACACCTCAACAGGCCGGGGGATTGAACCGCAACCCTCCGGTTGCGAGACAGCCACTCTACCCACTGAGCTATGCCGCCCCAGTACTCCACAAAGGCTGCTCAGTCATATCATTCTGTGTGTTGTGTTATTTCCGACGGTGGAAATTGTTAAAGAAGTTGTAGAAATCACAATAGAATGTGGCCATTTAATATAGATGTACCCACAAACAAAATAACCCTTTGCATGTGTTATGCATGTGTACAGATACCAAATCACATGACCTAAATATCAGAATCAGAATCAGAATAAGTTTTATTGCCAAGTAGGTTTTTACACTTACAAGGAATTTTCTCTGGTGCTCTTGGTGCAAGTACAAACAGAATCGTCAGTAAAAAGATAGAGATAATAATAATAATAATAATAATAATAATAATAAAATAAAAGTCAAGGTGCAATGAAAAATATAGAATAAAAATAGAATAAAATAGACAAATAGACAAAGGTATGCACAGTTACTCCACAGTAGTAATTAATGTGATCAAAAGAGCTGATTTGCAGTGGGTTTACAGTGGGAGTTGGTGTCAGGTAGAGTGTGGGGGTAGGGGTGGGTCACGGGGAGTGTTCATCAGCGATATGTAATATGTAGCAGGAACTGATGGGACTCAGAAACACCCCAACAATTTAATCAGTTGTTCCTTGTACAACGGTGGATTTGTCATAGGATCTCAATCATGTGATCGTCAGCAGGCAGCTGATGTAGTGTTCACTTGTTGTCATGGTTACAGTGATGCCATGCTGCTGTCTCACAATGATACAGAAATCTTTAACAAATCTGTGGATCCAGACTATAAGCCACATCACTGCCAAAATCTAATCACTTGGTCCTTGTGTTATTTCTGACCGTCCCTGAAAGTTTCATCCAAATCCGTTCGTCCATTTTTGAGTAATGTTGCTAACAGACAGACAGACTGACTGCACATAACTCCATCATTGCTTGGCAGAGTAACAAGCACATTTTCAGAAACTAGACGGTGCAACCTTTCAAATTAATTTATTTTGCATAAATTTTAGGTTTGCAGTTCTGTTGTTTTAAGCTTTTTCCATCTGGATACACCTACTGTGAAAGAGCAAAAAGCAGGAGGACATTTAAAAAGTTGGAGGCCTGTTTTAAATCTAATCTTTGTCTCGACTTAGTGTGAAAAGTCAAAAAAAGAGACACAAAAGCTCGATCACGACGTTCCTCCTCTTGGTGGCACTGAAATGGATTCTGAGCTGAAAAGCATTGCTGAAGAGCTGAGCACAAAGCGACTGAATGCTAACACTAAATAATGAAATATTTCATTCTTCGTCGCAAACAATGGAGCTCTAGCTCAGCACCGGTGTTCATACTGGGACTACTGGTCAGCAGAAAAAACTTATCTCCAGCGAAGGAGTTTCTCAGAAAGGAGCAGCTCTGTCTTATCAGGGGGAAGAGCAGCGATTTGAAGATTACATCTACAAGAGAAAGGAAAAGACGAGTTTGCCAGTACACTCGTCCGATCCGCCGTCAATTACCCAGTGTGGTGACATTGCAGAGGACAAATTCACATTTCTCAGTTACTGTCATCCTTCTCCCCCCTCCTCGTCCTCCTCCTTTCACCATCCTGCTCTGCTGCTCGCCTCCAGTCAGAAAGAAGCGACCATGGATCTGATGTGGCCTGAAGCAAAGGAAAGGTCAGAATCCCTTCCTCTGCCTCCGGATAGCACAGACCTATGCAGCTATTTTCCATAGCTGCTGCTGCTGCTGTATGTGTTGAGTGTGTTCGTGCTAATTTTCTCGCTGTCTGCCCTGCCTTCGTTTTTTTTTTCTTCCTCCATCACTCTTTCCCTCTCCCTCTCGCCACGACTCCTTTTCTGCTTCTCCATCTGGACTTGTGTGCACAGGCATTGCGTTCCACTCCATGACACACCAGAGTCATTTCATTTTGGCAACACAGTTGGTATCCTGCTGATGTGGAGTCCCATAGGGAGTGGCAGGCAGAGACAACTGGCATTTTGTCGTGCATCCACACACTGGTCGCCAATATGCATAGAGCAAAACACTCCGAGGAAGCAACAGGGGGACACAAAAGAATGCTTAAAGGCTGCATAAGGAGGATTTATTTGGAAGTTGCAACTTCTGCATAGATGACGACAGTAAAATATCACAGCCTAAAACTCTGTGGATCTGGAGCGGATGTGATGCTTTCATGCATTTTTATCAATAAATATCAAATCGCCCCAATAAAGTGCTACTCATTTAGACCAAATGGTCTCTCAAAATTGCATCTGAATCTTTTTTCTTGCAGAATACACCTCTCCTCAAATTACATTTGAGGAGAGGTGAAGGGTCAATCTGCTGGTAGCTTGAGAAAAATCTAATTAGTCGGTGGAGACTTTTAGTATCCTGTGATGCTGCTTCAGAGGCTGTTAGCCAAGAATGCATTATGCAGGGAAACAATTAAGGCTAGATTGAATCAGCCATAGGGATGAACTCTGCTGTGATTGGTCCGTTAGGGTTAGGGCATGTTGGATCAGACGGCAGGGCTGACCAAAGAACAATTAATGCGCAGTAACAATTTTCACTGAAAGCCTTCAAATGTAAGATTATTGACGTATGCGACCTAATTAAGCTCAAAGCTGCTCATCTGATGTGGACAGCTGACTGAATGACTGTGCAGAATGTGAAAAGTGACACTCACTGGGTGTCAATTTATCATTTGATTCTGGGGTTTCATTCATGATTTTACCATCTTTCAGATCATTGTTTTGGTTTGGCTGGTTTCGGCTAATGTTTTGCTTCACTCTCACCAGTCTCGTTAACCTTCATCCCAGCTGGAACACACAGCTGTGTTTCAGCTTATGGAAGAAAAATGCTTTGATAGAGTCAACTGCCCAGCAGCCAAATGACAGACTGATAAAGTTAGTGACAAGCTGGTGAACACATTGAAGCTCAAACACGACTCTGACTGAATACTGATGTTGCTCTGAATCTGATGTACAAACAGGCAGCTATTTGTATTTTGCCACAACATCTTTATAAGTTTATTAAATGTCAGCGTTACAGCTTGTTGCACTGCCCCAAGCAGCCAAATGAAACAATGAATGCAGAGTGAGTGGAAAAGGTAAATGTCTAGAAGCTGGACTGACATTAAACAAAATGACAAAAATCTATTTCAGTTCTTGTGGTTTCTGCACTTTTGCAGTAATTATGTGGAGACGTTTTCACTCCTATAAACTCATATATACTAATCTAGTTCCATAGACATAGAGAATACTAGCTTTACTTATTAAACTATGAAAGAATCCATCAGTAAATCCAAGCAGACAACCCTGCTGACTAAAATGATTTTCATATACAGCAAAACTGAATTCTCAGTTATGTTTTGAAAGAGGTATTTTAATGATGAAGCAGGAAACATTTCCACCTTCAAAGAGCCACAAAGTCCTTGTAAGTCCAAAACGGATTTTCACCCTGGGGACTGGGGTCCATGTCCCACGTGGAACCATTATTTTTAGACATCAGTTTCATTTTTACTCATTGCTTTGCACCAAAAACTATCAGGCTTTGTGTTAAATTACAACCCTTCCTTTAAATGTTTGAAATTTCAGCTACATTATCTCAGTCACCAGAGTGATGAGTCCCACCCCATCCAATAAAAACTTGTTGTCAGTGAAAATGTTTTCCCCCAAAGCATAACCGACAATGCAGCTTAGTCGTACAGGCATGTAATTTTTTGGGAAACAGGGCGCCCATACATTACTGTAAGTTTGGGGTCACCCAGACAATTACATGTTTTCCATGAAAACTCACACTTTTATTCATGTGCTAACATAACTGCACAAGGGTTTTCTAATCCTCAATTAGCCTTTCAACACCATTAGCTAACACAATGTAGCATTAGAACACAGGAGTGATGGTTGCTGGAAATGTTCCTCTGTACCCCTATGGAAATATTCCATTAAAAATCAGCCGTTTCCAGCTAGAATAATCATTTACCACATTAACAATGTCTAGACTGTATTTCTGATAAATGCCAGAAATTGTCATCTTCATTGAAAAAAACTGCTTTTCTTTAAAAGATGAGGACATTTCTAAGTGACCCCAAACTTTTGAACGGTAGTGTACCTGAATATGTCTCAATGGCTTCATGTGTTGACTTCGCCTCCATAACAAAAATACAAATTTGATCCTACTTCTTCTGAAAAATAACTTATACAATTGCTTAACGAGAACCTATGTGTGGACTGGAACAAATTTGTGCTCAACAAAGTTTGTTTCCCTCCAGGTAAAGCTGTGGTAGGCAGTATTTTTTCACCATCACTGAGCATGAATTCCATACTAAGCATACTTTAACTTAGGGAAGTCAAGTGGTCTGGTAGTAGGGACAAGGCACTGTCCACAAACTCAGCTAGTTAGATGGAACTACAGATGTATAGTCATGGCACACATATGTGGATACACAAACATACACCTGGTTAACCCTTTAAGCTTCAGTCAATTCCAGCCGTTTTCAGTACAAAAAATCGCTAATATTCTATTTTTAAATAAAAAAAATTACGAAAAATATGGGGAATATTGGACGGGCATCACGAGGTGCATTTCCTTGAAAATGACCGATTTGGGGATTTTATACGACTTCAGGACATGTTTTGGACAAAACAGTTTACTGGCTTGTGTCGTCTGGATGTAAAAGGTTGGATTATGGCCGTTTTTTGTGGAATCTTTTTTTTTGTGTGTAGTAATGAACCTGGAAATGTGAGTCGCGCTGTGTGCGTTGAAGCCGTGTATAGAGAACGGATGGATGAATATTCGTTTTTGTCGGACAAATGTGTTTTTCTCACCCCGCTATGGTAATCGCATCTGAAAGTGGTTTATACCAGCGGATTCATGAGAATCTAAGCTTTCCATCGGCGTATAGTGTTTGTATAATCGTGTTTGCAGTCGTCGGACATTCTTGAAATTCTTATGCAAATTAGTAGGTGTACCGCCAGCGGTACACCTACGACGCACTGAAGCGTAAAGGGTTAAGGGCTATGGTGGGCTTAGTCCAGCAATACATGTATCTTTCCCACCCAGTCGCAGAAAAAAGGTTCTGCCAATAGAAAAATAACAGAGAAAATGTTTGCCTGCTTCTATGCCTGATTGGAAAGCCAAAGTGTGATTGAATGGTTTTTTATATTTGGGAAAACTGGGTCTGACTTTCTGCCAACAGATTAATGTGCCCATGACTCTGGATGCTAATGGCAAGATCCCTATTTTTGGAACATCTGCAGTATTGTCTGTTATTTTTCTTATTTTTGGGTGTTTTTAATAAATAAAAGTTCAACATTGAAGCCCAAATCACACAAAATGATTTCTTAAAGAACCTTTCTTGGGTGGGGGTCCACAGATATTCTCTGCTACAGGGGTTTTCAAGGAAGCATATTGAATTCAAAAGGTTTTTCTACAGTGGCAATGGTGAAAACCCCTAAAGGTTCCTCAGAGTTCTTCTACCTCTGAGTGTATTCTCAAGTTCTGGTGTTTTTTTGTTTCAGTTTTTTGGTTGCCTTTTCCACATTTCTGCCTTCTGCAACTGTAAGTTTTCATTTATCACACTTATTTATGTCAGGGATCATTCAAAAACTCTGCTCTGAGGTGGAGATATAAGTATTTGGCCTCAAACTGGCAAACTTCTGATTACTAACCCACTTCTCTGACCTCTGGGTTACTTACCACCATCTATCAGCCCACTGTAGTACAGCAGGCCAGAACCAGCCCCGGGAGGCATGAGTACAAATGATAAAGACAGCTTACAATACATCAAGCATTTTTCCCACAGTACGCTGCACATTTTATTTTTCTTTACGCTGCACTGTTCACAACGTACAGTAAGTGACTCACGTCCATGTGGCTCTGCTGTCTGCCCACAGATGCCTATCCAAAAACAGAGATGATCTATACTTGGACCAAAGGGCCGCAGCATTCGGTGGAGGTCCCTCCTGAGTCCTCCAGCCTCGTTCAGTATGATCTCATCGGCCAGACGGTCTCCAGTGAAACGATTAAATCCATCACAGGTGAGACATGTTGGTCCTTTCACCATTTTGTAAATGAATCATGCTTCCAAGCAAAATGGCTCCAGAAATGATGGGATGAGCTCAGTAGTTCATTTATTAATTTTACAGGCATGCCATTTCTTGATGGGAAGCTGTCTGTGTGTGTTAAATAAAGCTGTGAACCAGTTTACACACACTTGTAAAGACCATGTAAATCATGTCAATCCTGAGTTTCCAGTAACTCCTGTAAATCTCAGGTTTCTATGATAGAGTCACTGAATCCCAATGTGTACCAAAAATCATGCATTTTGGTTCTTTCATAGATTAATTAGGAATCTGTTGGGTCAAAAATGTACATACAGCAACTAACTAGGGTTGTCAGTTTTGGTGGTGTAGGAAGCCATGTTAATCAACTTCCCTTGGTGGCATGACCTCTTAGCTTCTCATGAGTAAATATGATTGATCACAACTGCTGACTCCTCTGAGCCAGTTTGAATGGGGCCTATTTGATGCACTCATCAGACTCTGCCACAAACACTGCAGTTGGAAAGCCTGAGGCTCCTTGCAAGATCTGAAAAACAAATCATTGAATTGAGTCAGAAAAGGTTACTTGGAGTCAATTTAAAGCAGCTACAAATCCCAAAAATAGTCTGTGCAAACAAGTGTTTGTTGGTATAAAAGGCATGAGTCACTGTCACGAAAACGCAAGTTATCACCTACTGCTGAGAGACATTTAGTCAGGATGGCCAAGATTCAACCAAGAATCACCACAAAGCAGATCTGCAATGAATTAGAACCTGCTGGAACACAGCTGTTAGTGTCCACAGTGTTTTACATCAACATGAGCTGAGAGGCTTCAGTGAAGATGGAGGACCTTCAAGTAGCAGCACCTTAAGGCTTGACTCAGGTTTGCTGATGATCACATGGACAAAGGAGAGACCTCATGGAGGAAAGTTCTGTGATGAGATGAAACAGAAATTGAGCTATTTGGCCACATTGTCCAGAAGTACAGCACCCTCCATAATTATTGGCATCCCTGGTTAAGATGTGTTCTTTAGCTTCTAATAAATTCATTTTTTTCTAAATAATACAGGACCACAATGAAAAAAGAGGGAAATCCAACCTTTAATTCAAGTGCATTTATTCAGTGGGGGAAAAAATCACACATTTAATTCTTTAAAATCAAATCATGTGTGCCACAGTTATTAGCACCCCTGATGTTAATACTTTGTACAACCCCCTTTTGCCAACAAAACAGCACCTAATCTCCTCCTATAATACATTTTTCTACAATTTTCAATTTGAGTGTATGCTTCTGCAATAAAAATTGAATTTATTTTAAGGTTTTCAACACATCTTAACCGGGGTGGGGGGGTGGGGGGTGGGGGGGGGCAATAATTTTGGAGGGCGCTGTAGGAGAGAAGAGGCCTTTAACCCTAAGAATACCAAACCTACCATCAAGCATGGTGGTGGCAGTATTATGGTCTGGAGCTGTTTTGCTGTCAGTGGAACTGGTGCTTTACACAATGTAAATGGAATAATGAAGGAGGATGATTACCTCCACATTCTTCAGAAAAACTTAAAATCATCAGCCAGGAGGTTGGGTCGAGGATGCAGTTTGGTGTTCCAACAAGACAATGATTCCAAAGTGGTAAATAAATGGCTAAATCAGGCAATAATATTTATTTTATACTAATCTCCCCAAAAGTCCTGATGTAAACCCTATTAAGAACCTTTGGACTGTGAAGACGAAACAAATCTGTGTCAGAAAGACACCAAATTCAATTGAATTGCGTCCATTCTGTTAAGATGCATGGTCAAAGACACTACAACCTTTGTTTATGGATGACGACCATAAAGTGCCTAATTGAGGTGACAATGGCCAAGGGACATTTAACCAAATAATAATATTGTTGTATGTACACTACCGTTCAAAGTTTGGGGTCATTTAGAGATGTGTTTTAATTATTCTGTCATAGAAAATCAGGAGTTTAAAGACTGCCATGATATACTTGGTCTGTACAAGTACAGGTAGACTTTTGTTCTTAGCTGTAATGTCGAACTGGGTGGGTTTGGCAGGTCTGCACTGTATTTTCCACACGAGTGACAGGGCAAATATTGCAGAAATGCAGCTTCAGTGGTAGATATTGGAAGGATTTGGAGCGCTGACACTTGCACAGACATGACAGTCAGTCTATTGGACCATGACGAGCGCACAGAACCAGCCTTGTGAAATGAAACTCGTTGAGACATTTCAGAGGGCCAGTTGGTTCACATAAATACTGAGGATCTAAAAAGAAGAAGAAAAAAAAAGGTTTTAGCAGCAGAGAGCTGGAATGGATGACGTATTCATTTGGGTGAAAATGGACAGAGCTCCTAAAATGTAGAAGGGTGTGAATAAATGATCTAATGTGACATCTGTCTCGAGCTGTATTAACTGAAATCTGTCAGCCCGAAACTTTAAACTCTTTGTTCATCAAACTAATTCACTGCTGTTGATCCTCCAGGTGAATATGTGGTGATGACGGTCTACTTCCACTTGAAACGCAAAATGGGCTACTTCATGATTCAGACGTATATCCCCTGCATAATGACAGTAATCCTCTCCCAAGTGTCCTTCTGGATAAATAAAGAATCTGTCCCGGCACGCACAGTTTTTGGTACGTAGACTCCACACATCCCTCATCCTCCACAGCCTTCCTGCTCCTCGCCGTCTGTTTATTTGATGTTTGCATGCCAGCACAGCAATCAGAGCTGCAGCGTCTCTCCACTCGCTACAACAAGGCGATGCTCAAGTGTGCAGTGATGCTTTCTGAAAGTATAAAGTGCTGCTGTTTTTTATTACAAGATTAAAGGATTTATTATAAGATTTCAAAGTGAAATCCCATTCGTTTTCATTTTGATCCACCTTTAAAGCCATTCTATAGATAGTTTTGCCTTAAATAGAAGCTGCAGTCGATGAACATGTTTCTGTAAATGAGCTGAAATAAACAGTCTTGCTATAAACGTCGAGTAAAATGGAAAGATGTTGTTGTGGACACGATACGTTAAGAGACAATTTTGACTATAAACCACTACCACTAAATAATCAAAAGCATGTTTTCAAATTGTTTTATCATTTACAAATATGAGGTGATTAAATGTTTAATTAAATAGATGAATACTGTATGACTTTAATGAGGTTCAGCAGATTTAGGCCTCAAACAATAATTAAATATTACACAGATCTAGGACTAATCTTCAGTTTCTTTTCTTTAATCTGAAAATTACTTGAGGAGACACATTCCTGTGTAGCACACCACTATTTAGAGTAAAGTAAGATCAGATGAGATAATCCTTTATTGCTGCCCATGCCAGGGGAAATTCATATTGCTAATGAAACAGCAATAGAAAGTGATTACTTTTCAATAACAAATAGCTGAAGGAATTTCAGTTTCAATTCAGTTATGAAATGACATATAGTAATTACAGTTAGCTTTTTAGCCATCTTACCAGGAGTTAGTGAATGAAGTTTTTCACCTTTTTAATCATCCCCTGTGATGTATTTATATACTGGAAGACACATTAGCAAAACTAGAAAAGCACTCAGAGAGCGCAGTGCTCCGCCAAGGGTGTTCATTCCCCCATATGTCACTGTCAGAAATGCAGCAGTATGATATATGCGGATAGCGGATCATATGACCTAAATATGTAGCGGGAATTGATGGGACTCAGAAACACCCCAACAATTTCATCAATTGTTCCTTGTATGATTTCCGTCTGATGAGTCCTTTTAAATCCGCAGCGGTCAATTTGTAGTAGGCAGCTGATTTAGTGTTCACTTGTTGCCGTGGTTACAGAGTCGCCACAAAGTGATCATAAATCACTTATTTCAATCTTCTCAAGGCAACTTAAAACCAATGAAGAAAAATGACATCAAGAGCTCCAAAACAAATGTTGGTGCAGTGATGTTCAAAAAAAGTGCATCACCCTCTAAATTTGTATTTTTTTTATCTGAATAATCAAAGTAACTCACAACATTCCTTCCAGACTGCATCAGATAAGATTAACGAGCGTAGATGATGATGTAATATTGCATCAGCTGTTGTTTATAAGTGCGCTCTGCAGAAGTTGCAGCTGTTTCTAGCATACATGTCAGGAAGCCTCCTGGAGAAGTTTTCCGTTTGTTTTCCTTTGAAAACTGTAGCAACTTGAAGACTTGTGATAATTTTGCAGCAATAAATATTGAGCTTCCTCAAATTGTTGTACAGATGCTGCAAATCCTCATTTTGTAATATTTTAGGAGGACTTGTCAAATATTAGTTAACTTTGCCTTAACTATTGATACATTTCAGTTGTGCATGTTTTTATTTGGTTCACTAGTCATTTAAGCAGCATACCATTGCAAAAAAACAGGATTAGAATCATGAAACAGTGCTGTGAAGCTCTCTTTAAACAGCAGAGATGGAACAATAGGCTGCATGTAGGCTTCTTATAGACACATTACAAGCTGCTGTCAGTTCTGGCCTGTGACCCAGTTACGTTCTCTCCGGCTCCCCTGGTACCATGTTTGGTTCTGTCCTAGAATAGACTGATTGTGTCAGAAACCAGTGTGGCCGGGATTTACACTCCAACGTTCCTCCACTTCTGTTGATGGAAAAACATTCAGAATTCATGACACTGATGCTTCCCAGATGAATTTATGTTGTTCTTAAGATGTTCTGAGAAAGTTCTGCAAAAATCCAGTAATATTTTCTGCCCGAAGTTTACCTAATAACAAAGGATGAACGTTCTTGGAATTTTTAAAATGTTTGTAGAGTGTCTTTAGAGAGCAACATTCAGAGAACTAAAAGAAAATGTTATACTGAAAACATCACCAGAACTTTGCAGCATATCTTTAGTTAACTTTTAACCTCACAGGAACATTATTTGAAATGATAAATATCCTTAAAAGGTTCTTCAAACATTAGATGAAATGTTTTCTTTAAAACATTATTGCAACCTGTAGGTAATGTCAGCCGATGTTATGGGAATGTTCCCTGCTAGCTGGGAATGTATTTACCTGTCATTTGAACTTTGCCTGCAATATCCAGAGGATGTTGTGGGAATGTTGCTGTTTTTTTCATAAAATATTCCCACAATGTCACCAAATAACAAAGGAAGAACATTCACCAATCATTCCGAAAATGTTTTAGAAACCTTTTTTAGTGTCTTTAGAGAACTTTATCCTGCCTCTGAGAGCAGTGTTTTAGGAACTAAAAGAAAACTTTACATTCAAAACATTACAACACTTTCTAAGAATGTTTATAGAACAAAAAATAAAAAATTCTCCAGCTGGATTCTGTCTTCTTAGGCCTGGATGACATCAGAGAATGTTCTTATTTTCTCATCATGTTACATAGTCTGACAACATCCTCCAAACATCCTGTGAATGTTAAAACGTTCTGTCTTAGTTCATTTATAACCTCACAGGAGCGTTATTTGAAATAATAAATATCCTTAAAAGGTTCTTCAAACATTAGATTAAATGTTTTCTTTAAAACATTATTAGAACTTGCAGGTAATGTTAGCTAATGTTGCATGAACATTTCGGTGCTTGCTGAGTTGTGCCATTAAAAAGTGATTTATTCTGATGTAATGCATCGCTTTCAAGAGGTGCTTTTAAACTATCAGCACAAGTAATAAAGAAAAACATACCAGTGTTAGTCTTTGCTGACTGTTAATTATCCTACACACAAGTTTACACAAAAGCCTTTATTCAACTTTTTCCAACATGTTTAACCAATTCAGCAGAGCTTCTCAAAAACTTTCTACACAATTTATTGTATAAAATGGACACACTTCCCCTTTAATTACAGTAGTAGGCATGTTGTTGGCTGGCAGCAGTGTTTAGTCAAACTGTCACAACAGACTGAATCCCTCATGGTAACCAAACAACCAGCCTCCTCCTGACACACTCATGCTGCAGCTTCACCTCTATCAATTCAGTGTGCGATTGTATGTCTTTGCTGTCGACTGTGTGGTTTGAGTCTTTTTGCTGAGCGACAGCCAGTGTGTGTTCCTCAGTAAAGTTGTCACACAGTGAAATAAAGCAGCAGAGGATCAGTGCTGCTCTCCTGCAGTCGCACACGTATCTGACAGTCCAGCTGCAAACCGTCTGGCTCAACAGCAGCACAACTATTGTTGCATCGGTGGAGCCTCTGAGGCAGCGGATTTCTGTTATCCGCTGAATGTGTGGCTGTTTTGGAGGAGGGTGGTCCGCGTTTGGATTCCTCCTCTTCCTCCATGTAGCCACGCTCTGCGATGACTTGCAGCCTCGGTGACTCAACTGCGGTGACCTGTTTTGAACGTGGAGGAAGCATTTTGTCAGGGAGACAACCAGGAGAGAGAGCAGAGAGGATTACAGTCAGAGCTGCCCAGCTTCACATAGATGGGTCAAAATGAAAAAGCACATTTTTAACAAGCTCTTTCAAAGCATCAAGTGATTGGTTTCTTGGATGTTGGCACGCAACGGATTTGATGCAGTGTTTGCCTGAAATAAGAATATGCAGGTGCAGCCATTCATGGCAGAGGGAGTCACAAATGGGATCATCTGGGGTCTCTGATTCATGTAAAGTATAGTATCTAGCTAGCTAGATAATTTAATTTGTGGTGATGTAAAATCAACAGTTAGTGGCTTGGGTGAGAGTTGACGATCCATGCTGGTGAACTAATGCAGAAAACGTTGATATCCATAAGTGGAGGAATGAGCGGTTGTTCTAAGGTGCTGCTGCTTTCAGTGTTTATGCTAAGTAAAGCTAAGCTAAGCTAAGCTAGGCACCTCTTGTCTCCATATACATTAAGTGCAGGATTGAGAGTTGTAGAGATTATCTCATGCATTTCTTGGTAGCCAAATCTGGATTGAAAACCTCTTGACATCCATTGGGTTACTTGCAGTTCAAGACAGAGTTAGCATTGCGCATAAAGATATAAATGTTTGTTAGATCTCTTATGGTTCATTTTACATTAACCATGAGCATCAAAGTGTAATTCATTCAGATTTAGTGGAAGGTGTTCAAAGGATCTACTGATCAATAGAATCTAATGGTTTTTCATAATCTTTGCGGTTAGTATTGTCAGTTAAAGTCAATTTCTGACTGTCTGCACACTTTGTAAAAAAAACACAGACATGAACACTGTTTTTTTCTTCTTCTAGTACACAATTGTTGGGTGTTTTTGTTAATTTGCTGCCTGCACAAGTGTCTCCACCATTTTCTGTGTAGTTTTCACTCCAGGCCAGTAGTAGTGCAGCCAGTGCTCCCAGTTTGGAATCAGCTTTGTCACATATCTGAGCCGCTTTTTACATGTCAACAAGTCATTCATGCTTTTCAACAGTGGTCTGAACGTGCAGTTTGGTTGCATTTGAGCCAAACTGTGTCACAGAGTTCCTTATTTTATGTGAGTGAACACATGCAGGGTAGTTGGAGGAAAAAAGAATATTTGAATGATGGTAAAAGTTTTATGTTGATGAAAATGTCTCAGTATGTTTTCTAGTGTCACAGAAGTGACAAGTGTGGGGAAGTAAAAGCAATTTGCTCGGAGGCAAGGTGTTGATCACGAGATGGCGAAGGTTTAGGGTGTGCAGACATGTCTTAGTTATTGTTATTCAAATATGACTTATTATAGATGATGAACTTTTTAAAATCATGTTTGAACTGATGCAGTTTAGGATGTGAAACTAGACAATTTAAACTTCCGCATGAAGTCACTAACATGCACTTGGCCTTACTAATTCAGGTGTTGTTTACAATAAAAGGATGACGTCTGGATAATTTCTCTGATTTCACTGATGCATACAGTACATTGTCCTGCTTTCAGTATTAGTTTCACATTCACTGCTTTTATTTTGACAGCTGGGAAGCGTCTCAGTTTTTTGCTTATGTTGCGAACAGCTTTGTATTAGAGGTTAATATCCTCCGTCTGTGGCCTTGAGCTGCAGTTCACTATCAATGTCACGCCGCTGCTTTTGATTGACAGGTAATTTATATGGCGGTCACGTCCGAGCAGGGGGGAGTGAATTTGTGTTGGGCAAGGACTCTGCAGCACAGATTGTTCTAGATCTTCGACGTAAAGGGGATTTTCTCCAAATCACATTATTGCTATTGGTTAATAATACCAAGGACGAGCTACAGACTTATATTCTGTGACCTTCTGTGGCTGAATGGAGCCATGTGCGACCTTGCGTGATGGCCAGATTGGTGTCTTGTTTTATTTCGACGGGGCCTTTCTTGGTAGTGCAGCGATGAGTAAATGAGGAAATATGACATTCAGTCCTGACAACACGTCCTCCAGCTCTGTGATGTACAACCTCTTACATCGTGTCCACATTTGTTTCCACATTTCCAGTGTTGCTGCTGTTGAATAGGAGTTAAAGTGTTCTTTAGGCAACTGTAAGCTCCTGGTGGCTTAATGCATTCTGATACACATCAGACTTTTGGCTGTACACACAGTATTTACAGGAAGAGCAAATAATCCTGAGTGTGGATGCAGCATTTTCCCCTCAGTAACAGGGCTGCAAACCACAGAAACTCACAACACAAGACTGTTAGGATTCAGTGATTCTGCAATACATCATGATGTTTGTGTAGCTGAAGAAGGAACAACACCTCGGAAGCAGAAATCATGTATTTATCAACAGTATTTTGGTGTCAGTATCTGTTATCTTTTTCATTCAGTTTAAATAATATGCCAACAATCCTGAATTTGAGCCCCCCTGCTGTATGTTAGTGTCCTATTTCTTCACTGCAGGTTGAACAACTTCTCCATACAGGCATTCTTTTATAAAGTGTTGCCACAAGTAGCTGTGAAGTAGTACCACTGGTTGGGCATACTGGGAATCTGTTTAGTGTGCCTGCAGGTTTTTAATAAAAATATAGATATCTGGCACCAGGGAATCAATAAGCACTGCCTCCTTAGTATCAGTTTTTTATCCAGCATCATGAGGCCTGGAACTGATGGAGAAGATCTCAGAACTTGTAGATGAGCACTCACCAAGTGTAATATCAGGAAGCATTTTTCAATGGTAAAGGGAGTTATTAGTCCACCAAGGAAGGGTGGAGTTATGTGACGATGGATGTCTGTCTGTCTGTCTGTCTGTCTGTTAGCAACATTACTCAAAAATGGATTCAGATAAAATTTTCAGAGAAGGTCAGAAATGACACAAGGATCAAGTGATTAGATTTTGGCAGTGACGCGTCTTATAGTCTGGATCCATGGATTCGTTAAAGATTTCTGTATCATTGCAAGATGGCAGCATGGCGTCACTGTAACCATGACAAGAAGTGAACACCACATCAGCTGCCTGCTGACAATCACATGATTGTGATCCTACTACAAATCCACCGCTGCAGACTTATCAGGACTTATCTGTCAGAAATTATACAAGGAACAACTGATTAAATTGTGGGGGTGTTTCTGAGTCCCATCAATTCCCGACGTCCGCTACATATTTAGGTCATGCAATCCGCTATCCATACATACTGTACTGCTGCATTTCTGACAATGCCATATTGGGAAATGAACAGCCTTGGTGGAGTACTGTACTCTCTGAGTGCTTTTCTATTTTTTTTTATGTGTCTTCCAGTATATAAATACATCACAGGGGCACATTAAAAAGGTGAAAAACTTGATTGCTATCCACCTGGTAAGATGCCAACAAGTTAAGTGGGATTACTTCATGTCATTTCATAACTGAATTGAAACTGAAATTCCTTCAGTTGCTTGTTATTGAAAAGTAATCACATTTACATTTATTTTACAAGCCACTTTATATTGCTGTTTGTCTACAGTGTGTTAATAATGTATTTATTCATTTTCATTTTTCATCCTTGTGCTTATTGTACACCTTATTAATAATATTATTACACATATGTTTGTTTCTGCTGTAAAAATGTTACTTATTTGGACATATATTATCTGCCATGTTAATGATGTCCCCCACAGAGGATTATCTTGCAAGTTTCACAGTTTCACAAAACCAAAGACTGATTTACACGATCCACCAAAACATCAAAAACTAAAACTGTGTAGTTCATTGTTGTGCTGCCAAAATTGCATGAACACAGGACCTCTGTTGTGTTCTGGCTTGTTCCAGTGCTTCCTCTAGATGACTGATTAAATAGTTTTTTTTTTATCCTTGAGCTCTTTGTCGTGTTCCTGGAGCTATTACGACCCTGAGGCTAGCTTACAACTAATACCTACACACGTGGACAAAATTGTTGGTACCCCTCAGTTAAAGAAGGAAAAACCCACAATTCTCACTGAAATCACTTGAAACTCACAAAAGTAACAATAAATAAAAATTTATTGAAAATTAAATAATCAAAAACAGCCATCACTTTTGAATTGTTGATTAACATAATTATTTAAAAAAACAAACTAATGAAACAGGCCTGGACAAAAATGGTGGTACCTCTATAAAAGATTCAAAACT
Organism: Acanthochromis polyacanthus; assembly: GCF_021347895.1. Lineage (NCBI taxonomy): Eukaryota > Metazoa > Chordata > Actinopteri > Pomacentridae > Acanthochromis > Acanthochromis polyacanthus. The sequence continues at coordinate 29,847,971 of NC_067122.1, read as the reverse complement.
ATTTGACCAGAGTGACATGATTAACTCAGGTGTGTCATTTAATTGACATCACAGGTGTTTCCAAACTCATAATCAGTCAGTCTGCCTATTTAAAGGGAGACAAGTAGTCACCCTGCTGTTTGGTGAAAAGGTGTGTACCACACTGAACATGGACAACAGAAAGCGAAGGAGAGAATTGTCCCAGGACATCCAAAAAAAAATTATAGACAAACATCTTAAAGGTAAAGGCTATAAGACCATCTCTAAACAGCTTGAAGTTCCTGTGACAACAGTGGCTCATATTATTCAGAAGTTCAAGACCCACGGGACAGTAGCCAACCTCCCTGGACGTGGCCGCAAGAGGAAAATTGATGACAAATTGAAGAGATGGATCGTTCCAATTGTATCCAAAGAGCCCAGAGCAACCTCCAAAGAAATTAAAGGTGAACTCCAAGGCCAAGGTACATCGGTGTCAGATCGCACCATTCGTCGTTGTTTGAGCCAAAGTGGACTTCATGGGAGACGACCAAGGAGGACACCACTGCTGAAAAAAACTCATAAAAAAGCCAGACTGGAATTTGCAAAAATGCATGTTGACAAGCCACAAAGCTTCTGGGAGAATGTCCTTTGGACAGATGAGACCAAACTGGAGCTTTTTGGTAAGGCACATCAACTCTATGTTCATAGACTCAAAAACCAAGCATACGAAGAAAAGAACACTGTCCCTACGGTGAAACATGGAGGAGGCTCAGTAATATTTTGGGGCTGCTTTGCTGCATCTGGCACAGGGTGTCTTGAAAGTGTGCAAGGTACGATGAAATCTGAAGACTATCAAGGCATTCTGGAGAGAAATGTGCTGCCTAGTGTCAGAAAGCTTGGTCTCAGTCACAGGTCATGGGTCTTCCAACAGGACAACGATCCAAAACACACAGCCAAAAACACCCAAGAATGGCTGAGAGAAAAGCGTTGGACTATTCTAAAGTGGCCTTCTATGAGCCCAGATCTGAATCCCATTGAACATATGTGGAAGGAGCTGAAACATGCCATTTGGAGAAGACACCCATCAAACCTGAGACAACTGGAGCTGTTTGCTCATGAGGAGTGGGCCAAAATACCTGTTGACAGCTGCAGAACGCTCATTGACAAATACAGAAATCATTTAATTGCAGTGATTGCCTCAAAAGGTTGTGCAACAAAATATTAAGTTATGGGTACCATCATTTTTGTCCAGCCCTATTTCATTAGTTTGTTTTTTTAAATAATTATGTTAATCAACAATTCAAAAGTGATGGCTGATTTTGATTATTTAATTTTCAATAAATTTTTATTTATTGTTACTTTTGTGAGTTTCAAGTGATTTCAGTGAGAATTGTGGGTTTTTCCTTCTTTAACTGAGGGGTACCAACAATTTTGTCCACGTGTGTATGTTTCTATGGCAACACATTATCAACGTTTAGAATATTGCTTATAACACTGTGGGACAATGAGAAGGAAAAGTGTTTCTGAAACTGCAGTAACTCACTGGAAACTGACTATGGTAACTTTTAATGAACATTTTTTAACCAAATGTTTATTTTTTCAGTTTGTATTTTTCCCACTATTAACTGTATTTTCGCAGTAAAATATCTTTTTTACTTGTAACTGTATTCTGGGAGATGAGAATTTACTGCTGTAATGAAGGGAGCAGCTGTTTGACTAAATTACAATTTACCCACAATTCATAGCAAGTTAGGATGGCTTAAAGTAGTCAAGAGTTAAACAGATTTGTGCAACAGATATTTTATAAGTCTGGCTTTAGGAGGAGCTCGCTTTTTTCACATTTTGGACTTCTGTCAGAAACGACAGACACCAGCTTTATAAAGCACTTGATTTAGCTTTTATTTATCATTAAGACTATTAATATTATATGAATAATAAGAAAACTGATTTAAAAAGGCCGTGGCTGCCTGTTGTACTTCTGTCCGCACCATAATCATGTAGAGTTAAGTTTGTTGTTGCTCTTCTGTTTTGCTTTTAGAGTGGTTTGAACTGACAAAGCTGTTTTTCTCTGAGCTTTGAGATAAAAATGAGTTTACGATATTGCATGGCCATGCTTTGATGGTGATGGCAAGAACATGCAAGCTGATATCTTTATTAAAGTGAATTGCTGATGAATCACCCTCATGCATGAATCATACATCAATAATAGACAAATTTTACACATAATCCATTAAGATGAAGCTACAAACAACTACAAATGCGTGACTAAAACAGCATATTGTCAGTATTTCACAGCTCATGTTCAGCTCCCCACGGTTGTCCTGTACCGTTGCACCCTCGTCTAACTAAAACCTGACTCGCTCAGAGCATTTTGGCATCATTTAGCACTTTTATTGTTGCGCTTTGGTTCCCTCTCACCTGCTGTGATGCTCACCAAAGCAGTTCTCAGCAGTAAATATTGGACTTTTACTCACCAGGTAGCAAGAGACACAACTCCAGATGAATGCTAATGTTGCTCGGTGCCTGCTGGATGTGTAAATACGCAACTGTTTGCTGGCGTGTTAGCTTCCCCCAAGTGGCCAAAAGAAATTTTAATGCAGCTGTAAGCACTGCATATGCATGTCTGCTATTACAGAGAGCAAAAAATGTGTCTGGATCATTATCCTTCTGCATTCAGTTAATGAAATATGCTGATGAGAGCAGCATCATAGATATGGGTTATTGAACACTGCTTGTGTCCCGTTCAGTTGAGTGCTGTTGAAATTCATGTGAGGGGAAGGCAATATTTATACGACTGATCTGCTTGCTTCAATCAGGTGTTGATTTATTGACAAAAATTCAAAATATTTCACTCTTTCTCCTCATCTCAGGCATCACCACCGTCCTGACCATGACGACTCTCAGTATCAGCGCTCGACACTCCCTCCCTAAAGTCTCCTACGCCACCGCTATGGACTGGTTCATCGCCGTCTGCTTTGCCTTTGTCTTCTCTGCCCTCATTGAGTTTGCCGCTGTCAACTACTTCACCAATGCACAGATTGAGCGGGCCAAAAAGAAGCCGGCCAAATGTCCGCCGGTGCCCCAAACCACGCCTGTCAAGGTCAAGGACACGGAGGAAGTGCTGCAGGTGATTTCTGTTTCCCTTTAAAGTGGCTCAATAATCGGATCACACTTTACTTCAAGGAGCACTTACACAGCATGTCCCTCATTAGGTGCTAACTGTATTTGGTCTTTAGCCTGGACTTTTTGAATGGGACTGCCTCAGGATTGTCAGCTGTGCGATCTTAGATAGAGATGAGAAATCTCATTTAGGATATTTATAGATTTCTGTTTAACACCGGAACCTGCTTGTTTTTGACATTTTTGGAGGTAGAGAATGTTTTTAGCAACCAGAAATGTTTCCTGACAGAAAAACAAACGGTGCTTTTCGGCTTTAATTAATTAAGATCAGCCACAATGTTTCTGCTCTGCCCCTGTAAGAGTTCAAACAAGAACCTTTTGACTTAATAGCACTAATAATTACTCTGTCAACCAAAGTTTGACAAATAAAAGCAACTGCTTATTAAATGTGCTGAATGAAGTGGAAAAAAAATTAGATGCCTAACATCTCCCATACCTGCTTCTCCCAGATGAGTCTGGACAAATGTTGCTCAGGTTTAAATTTAGAAGCTAACTGGTTGACTCTGGTTTAGAGATGACAGGAAAAAAAGTGAAAGTGACAAAAAGGAGAATCTAAAAACAGCTTCACAGCTCAGATGTTTGTGGCTAATCACAGTGTTTCTCAATTTGCCCTTGTTTTGAAATTCCACATGAATAAATTGACATAATCTCTTATTTCTGTGTCACAAAGTTGAAAACATACAGATTGAATCAGAATTCATGAATATACCATGAAGCTATTTTAGAGCTCTTAGTCAGAAATGATGAATGTGTTGAAATCATTGCTCATGTAAGTGTAGCAGAATGTTTACGGTGATGTATAAACATGGCTTCACAGCTGGGGTGACTATGAGAAGAAGTGCACGTTCCTCTGACTGCATATTTGAAGTCACAGTCTACTGTTAACTGATCGCTGAAGCCGGCGTGACCCAGCGATGCATATGTCAGTTTTTTACACTAACTGCTTTAAGTTGCCCCCTCCAGTCCAAATCCCAGTGTGGCGTAATCACGCCTGAATGCAGTATAGTGACAACGGGACTTCAGTGGATTAGTAGGTTGCCACGGCAACGCAGCCAGAGTACATCTGTATAGGTTTCAGAGAAGTTCTGGCGCTGGGGGGGAAAGTTAATACTCTCTTCCTCGAGAGCGAGGCCCTGCTAACCAAAGGGCTTGGCACACGGGTCAGTCTTCAGCCTTTTACCTCCTCCGTGATAAAAAAACAAACAAACCTCACCATCCACACGCTCAAACACGCCTCCTCTGCTGCACATGGGACACAATAACACTGGATCCTTTCAATTTTCGGGGTTGGGGGGGTGGCGGTGGATTATTTCTGCAAATGCCTCAGTACTAGCATCACACTCTCCCTGCTTGAAAACATCAACTCTCAAAGGATAAGCTCCTTTGACGCTACACTGCATTACCGCCCCGATGCAGTGCTACCTACTTTCTGTCTTAAGCTCGTGTGAAATGAGTGAAATCCTCGGTAAGTGACATCTGTATTGCATATAGTCTTTCGTCTGCTTCCAGATGAAGGCCATCTGTGTCAGGCTGACTGTAATCAGATCAATATGACAAGGTTTATGCTGCTAGCCGCGCTTCTTCAGAAAGGAAACATGAGTGAACTTTACCTTGCCAGCGAACGCATTCACACAAAAAGCACAGAGGAGAAAAGACAACATTATTCACACTAAAAATACTTTAATTTCTGATATTTTTTTCTCTCAGTTGTGGGTCCAAATTGTAGTTTTCACTCAGACCACAGTTTAATATTGTCATTAAGAAAGCATAGTAGGCTTTTATTTTTGGGCAGATGTTATAGGATCATTATTTTTTTTCTACTTCAACATGATAGAAAAGCCTCAGACACTCCATTCTTAGGACCGTGTAACTCATAAATTCCCCATTCTAGAGCTTTTGGAGCATGATATCTACATTACCATTTGAAATCTAATAAACATAGATTGACTTTTTAAACATAAACCTATAAATACATATTTAAGATTTAGATTTTAAAGAACTGTGAAAGGGTGAATACTAACTTGTAACTAGTCATGTAACAGATTATTTCAAGCATATCTTTGTAATGTTTTTAATACATTTAGCTCATGTTGCTTTTCAGTTTACAATGACGGTGTCAAATTTACCACTTCCCGCTAACATTAACATGAACACACTAGTAGAATTATGAACTAGTTTTTTACTCCAGAAAGTCTAGCTGGCTGATCATCTACTATCTCTTAGCCTTAAGAAGTAATGCAGGGTTAATCTTCTAGTGTAGTTAACAAACTAGGTTGCAGGCCGTACTAAAGATTTTTCCAAAAACATTGTTTCACCCATTACTTATACTTTTGCTCTTGTGTTTTTGGTTTCGTAAAGTTAAAGGAAACAAGTGAATCAAAATTCTTATTGCCTATATAACTACAACCCCATAAGCATCCTCGACAACATGTGCAGAAATCCTAAACTACAGCTATAAGCTATAATACTGGAACTCTTGATCCTAATGAAAAAATATACAATAAAGCTGATAGTTTACTAAACCTAACCACATATTTTTACCAGAAAGCAAGTGAAAACAAAGTCAACAATGACAGAAAATGAACGTTATTTCTTAGACTGCAAACTTTGGTTTTCTTCACAGTTTTAAAACTGTCCATCTTTCCTACAATTTCGCACGTTGCAAAATTATGGTTATTTTAAAACAAAATTATGTTCTCTCTAAAACATATGCAGTGCAGCTTAGTTGCATTTTGTTGTTTTGCTGTAGTGACTGAAAGAACAAGTTTGTGGATACAAGCGGCCAAAATGAGCTTCCTCCATGGGGTGGCTGGGCTCAGCCTTAGAGATAGGGTGAGGAGCTCAGACATCTGGAGGGAGCTCGCAGTAGAGCCTCTGGTCCTTTGCATCGAAAGGAGCCAGTTTAGGTTGTTTAGACATCGGATTTGGTGAGACTTGCTTTGGAGGTTTTCCGTACACATCCGTCTGGGAGGAGACCTCGGGGTAGACCCAGAACCCACTAGAGTGCTTATATATCTCATCTGGCCTGGGAATGCTTTGGGATCCCCCAGGAAGAGCTGGAAAGCATCGCCAGGGGGAGGGATGTCTGGAATGACCCACTTCATCTGCTGTCTCTGTGACCCGACCCCGGATAAGAAGATGAAAATGGATGGATGGATGAACAGTTTAGTGGCATAGGAATCCAGTTTTGTGGAAAAATGCTACAACGAAACACAAGGAAGTTAGAAGAAATGCTAGTAAGAGTCCACATTAGCGACACTAAAGCATTGTTTCTTCTTCTCTTTCACAGCAAAATCCCGACACTAATGGCAACCTGAGGAAACGGATGAACTACATCTCCCACCTAGAGCTGCGCAGTCAGCAGAGAGCTCAGTCCACCACCAACATTTCAGGAATAGGAAGAGGAAGGCCGCTGCGACCTTTAGCCAGCGGAGCTAACGGCAGCTCCTCCACCTTGTCACGCTCCAGCCCCAAGTCTGAGAGTCTGCTGAGCGTGGCCTCGTCCTCCACCCAGCTGGTGAAGAACGCACCTCAGGCTGCAGCTTCCACGCCAGACGTCATGGCCGGGACGCCGTGCAAACAGAACACCAGCTCCTCATCCCTGCAGCATCTGCTGGGGCCCAAGCTGGAGCGCATCCAGATGATGGGGAACAAACTGGAGCCAAAGCAGACGCCGTGCTCTCAGCCTACAACCGCTGGGATGGGAGGTACCAGTAAAATTGACAAGTATGCACGGATCCTGTTCCCAGTGTCCTTTGGTGCATTTAACATGGTCTACTGGGTGGTTTACTTATCGAAGGACACAATGGTGGCTAAAGGTGGCTAGACTTTGTTCTGGCATCAGGAGTGATTACCGTTTCTTTCAACACACGGGAAGCAAATCAGGATTATGGGAGTTTGCAGAGACTGTTGCCAAACAGATAAACAAAATATGCTGGTCAAGCACTTCCATATCCCAGAGAACGCTCTCAGAATACATTTATTTTTTTCTTCCTAAGGTCCTGGAACAGCAAGCATGGGAACAAATCAACCAAATTAGAAATATCTGACTCAGCATAGGAACGAGCACCTGCACACTGGAATATGCGACTGTCCTCTTTATATCACATCGTGCTTCATCTGACTGTGAAGGTCTTCATTGGCTTCAACTGCCTCATGATCTCTTTCGGCCTGCAGTCGAGATAAAGCATGGGAATTTTTCATTTTCCTATTTTTGTACCCTGCACCTGGTAAGATGTTTGGATGTGTGTTGCACCGTCCTGAACTGAACTCCACCAACTTTGTAAATATATACATTTATTAGGGCAAACAGATTTATATTTAATGAATACAGTCTACTTCCATTTCAATATTAGGACTTGATGCTTTGTTGCCAGACAGTTAGGGGAGTTAAACTATCTGAGAGTACAAAGGGACTGTGGTCGTGGTCTGTGGACTCAGGCTGATAAACTTTAATTCTTGAACGCTGGCCAAATAAGTTTGAAACTAAAATGAAATAGATTTGTTCAGATGGAAAATCCTCGAACCAGGCTGAGTGGAGCTTTGGCTGGGACCTGATCAACCACGAAAAGCTTCTTTTGTACAGTACCTACTTGCAAAGCATCTTTCTTATACAAGATGGATTAACTAATCTGAAATACTGAAGATGAAATACGGGGATAAAATCGGGCAGGAAGTAGTAAATTCAAGTTATTAATTCATGTAACAGTAGGGTTTAAGCTTCTTTCCTGACAAACAGGTTTCCGAATAGCAGACAAAGATTGTGTAAGTGATTAAAAAAAGAGTCATAACTTGAACAAATAAAGGAGCAGAGGGTGAAGCCGTTTGCTCGTAGATCACCGTGGCAGTGAAATAGTGTGTTAATGTGACTGAACTGCAGCTCAGAGGGTGAGGAAGCAAAAGACTGTTGCCATCCTCATTCTTAAAGATGTTTCTATATGCTTTCATTGTGAACACATTTCATTGTTTGACCGCACATTGATGGGGAATCATCTTTCATGTACGACAAGAAGAAACTGAGTATAAAGCTGCAGCGTGGCATCAGAACACACATTGTGAAGGTTGTGTGAAGGAAGATTCTGTTTGGTAACGCCAGTGTGAGCTGATGTGCAGCTGTCAATCACTCAGTCAGCATTTTGCCAACTAGGGTTAGAGTAATGGGATTTACTGTAGCCGCACTGTAATACCAGCCAGAATAATTCCTAATAAAAGTCTGAGCGCAGCACTGCATCTGGCCCTGCTTCATTCTGTGCGACTGTTTTTGCAGACAAAAATACATTCATTTACATTCTTGCTGAGATGAGAAGATCAATAGCACTGTGAAAATGCTATGCTTAAAAAAATAACGCAGCAGTCAGTAGTTGTTTAGCTTAGCTTAAACACAGTGTTTTAATCTTTGCTGCTGGCACCTCGCAATCAAAACACCAGCTAAAGACGAAGTCAGATGACGCTGTGACGTAATGGGGGATCATAGAAGTTGTTGTCTTTGTTGTGCCCTCATAAAGGAGAATAGTGAGGGAGGAAGAGTAAAGAAACCAGAACACTGCCATTTCGTCACAACGCACAGAAAAACTACACCGATGTCACAAATGAGTGCATTCCTTCTCTGTCTTGACTTATCTTTTTATCTTCTTATCTTTTATCTTCTTATCTTCTTATCTTGTTTTATCCAGAAACACATCGCCTAACACAATAAATACATTTTTACTGTGTAATAAATAATAATTAGGACATGTAACTGTGACTGGAAACGACAGTCAGACTCTGCAGTGGGACCATGAGGTGTTTAGCTGCTAGCTTAAATACCGACCAAGCTAGCTTGTAGACTCTTCAGTTGATACCGAAGAACAAAACTTTTCAGCAAACCAAACAATTGAGACACAAAAATACTTTACAAGCATGTCTTTGCTCAGAAATTGTCTTTAACAAAGGGAACAGTGAAGGGAGAAGAGTAAAGAAACCAACACATTGCTTGTATCACTAGTGGCCATCTTCAAAGACATTATCAGTGGATCGCAGCTCAATCAACTACAGCTACTGCAGCTAATGTCTGGAGAATTCAGTCATGGGGTGGTCCAGCAGTGTTTTCTGTGGTCAAAACGGTCATACTAAAGTAATCGTGTTAGCAATACAAATAAGAAAGAACCCAGAGAGCGCAGTACTCCACCAAGGCTGTTCATCCCCCATATGGCATTGCCAGAAATGCAGAATATTTTTATTATTTATTGATCAGAAATGTGTATGCTTTGTACGGATACCACATCATGTGACCTAAGTATGTAGCGTGTTTGTAGTAGAATCGCAATCATGTGAGCTGCTGAGCAGCTGACGTAGTGTTCACTTGTCATAGTTACAGTGACGCCGTGCTGCTATCTCGCAATGATACAAAAATCTTTAACAAATCCGTGGATCCAGACTATAAGCCGCATCACTGCCAAAATCTAATCAGTTGGTCCTTGTGTCTTTTCTGACCTTCCATGAAAATTTTATCCACATCCGTTGGTCCATTTTTGAGTAATGTTGTGCACAGATAAACAGAAAACATACACCAATCATCACATAACTCCGCCAAGGAACACATAATAATTCATAAAGCTGGCTAGCCACACTGTATGGAAACATTTGGGATCATCTACAGTAAGTAGCCGACACAAGACTAACATCAGTCTACTTCGGGCTACATTTTAATGTTGTGTCACATAGTGAACTTTTAAAGTGGCATTAAATTACTTCTTTACTTTAATCAATAATCATGAAGTACACCATTATGCAATCCTGCCTGCCACCTGCCACATACTTGGTACCAAACCATGAACCAAGGCATTGTGACTGCAACACCAAATCCACATTCAAGTCTGGAGGTGGCAGTTTTTGTCAGCTTTTAGCAACTTCTACATAAAGCTTACTTTATAGTAACTTTATAGTATTTTATAGTAAAGCCTTTTGGCATCCATGTAAATACTAAAAGTTAATTTACTTTGGAAAACCAGGCATCGCATATCTTTTCCGTTATGGTTGTTTTCACAGATTTCTCACTTGCTCTATCATATTACTAATGTTTTTATGATTTCCATTCAGATCCAACTGACATCTCTCTGAGATTGAAGGAAGGAATTATATATACTATCGGGCCGTCTCCGCCGCAGCTGCGCACCCCGCCGCAGCTGCGCACCCCGCCGCAGCTGCGCACCCCGCCGCAGCTGCGCACCCCCCCGCGGACGGTCTCGTCGGTCCGGCGGGTTTTGCACTGCACTTATTTTTTATTTTATTTTTTTTGCCGCGGACCAGTGAGGTGGCAATGTCGACAGTATTTTAATGAGGCGGTGGCCTATACCGACGAGGTGGGCCGCCTCGCTGGTTATATGGGAGGGGAAACACTGATCATTTTAACTTACCAATGTCCAAGCAACAATAGCAACAGCAGCAGTAGCAATAATCTGAGTGCGTAGAAACCAAAAACTGTACTTTCTCACCTTTTCCATGAAGGGACATACTTGTTAAATCAGTATTGAGTCCAATAAATAAAATGTTTCCAAGCTTTTAGTCTGTTTCCAGTAAAAAGGGTGTTACCATTAAGTTGCCCCCACCTAGATTTAAAGCTCATTAATTAATTACACTAATTAGATGCAGGAAGTGTGTTAGCCTGGTTTTTGATCTTTGTGTGAGGCTGATCAACTGCTGGCTGTATGTTAGTTTCCCAGATATGACAGTGATATCAATTTCTCATCTTTAAGTTTTTGACAAGAACTGCAATAGTTAGAAATTTACCCAGACACATTTTTGCTGTTTGGAGCCGTTTTGTCGTCACCACTAATGCATGAATAGTGAAGAAAGTGTTAAAAAGACGCATACTTCCAATGTGACCAGGACCTTGTGCAGCTTCAAACTGTGGTGAGCCTCACACGTAATGAATGTGCTGATAATTGAATCCTTGAACAGGTAAAGGACACCATCATCCAGATAAAACACAATGTGACGACAGATAATTGCCCTCGCTGCTGTCTGTTCTGTAGCTATCTGGTGGAGGTGAAGTAGGAGATCTGTTGTCATTGAGTCCTTTGTCTGGACAAAGTGACGTTCTGTGAGCCGAGGGGACTTCTGTCTGGAGAACGCCGCAAAATTACAGTTTGGGGTGATAATTGGCACTTTAACAGATGAAGTTGACTTGTTCAGGTTAACAGCTGCAGAACAGAAGGAACAGAGGTGACTCATCTTTAAGTATCTGTTAGAATTTATATGAATTTATCTCATATTTTATCTGAAGGAATGACAAAATGATAAAATATTTTCATCATGGCCTCATTCTTGCTTTTCGTTAAAGAAACTGAAGGTGAAACAGTCGATTTATCAGCTCGTACACCTCTGCAGACAGACGTACCAAGGAAATTGCATTTTTGGGCATTAATTGGCACAGTGACAGATTCATTTTTTCTTATAAATCTTGTTTAGGTTGCAGCTCCACCCTTTTCATATATCTATTAGAATTATCTCATATTTTATACAGAGGAATCCCAAAAATCATGCTTGATTATTTTTCCTGGTGGCCTCATTCTTTGCTCCGCGTTGGGAGAAGCTGAAGGTTACACAGTTGGTGGATGAGCTCGTACGCTCAGCAGGCAGAGAATTCATATGGATGGTCTAGAAAATGTCACAAAATCATGGTTTTGTGTGATAATTGGCACATTAACAGATAGTTTTATGTATAAATCTGGTTTAGGTTGCAACTTCAGAACAGAATTAGCAGAGATGGCTCCTTTAAAACTTTATCTCATATTTTACATAAAGGAATAACAAAAATGATGCTTAATTGGCAAGTAAGTTTCCTCCACCCTTCCTTTGCTCCTCGTTGGAAAAAACTAAAGGTTAAACAGTTGGTGGATGAGCTCGTACAACTCCAGAGACAGAGATGTTCGTATGGGTTGTCTCCAGAACTGTCAGGGCTCCCTCCTCACCCTCGTCCTTCCCACCTGACATCCCCAAATACCCCTTTTCCCCATCTGTTTCCTCCCTTTCATGCTCCTCTCCCCTCTCCTGTTCCTCTGCCCTGTCTGTCTTGCCTGTCTCCCATCCGCTCCTCTGCTCTGTATCTCCCCCTACAGCCCGGTGCCTGAGTGGAGTCTAGCTTCCCAGCTGACTCCACTCAGGCAATCAACCAACCTCCACGGCTCCCGGACAGCTGACGATCATCACACTAATGACTCACCTCAACAATAAGAACCGGCTCATCCTTCCACTCCCTGCCAGATTGTTGAACAAGAACCACGCAGTTCGGTTTTGCTCTCGAGCCTCTCACAAAATCTATTTGAGTTCCTGCCTTGTTTTCTTATGTTGTTTTCTCCTTGCCCTCAGATTCAGCTGTCCGGGATCCCCACCATCCTCCTTCCCCTCCGGCTCTCCCCAACCCAGTCACTACCGGTTTCTCCCTGCCTGGACCCCATTCCTGCCTGGACCCCTTCTTCCCTGTCTGGACCCCCATTCCTGCCTGGACCCCTTCTGTCCCTACCTGGACCCCCCTGTTTCTGGCCAAAACCCTCCACTACACCAGCCACTCCTGCACCCTGGATTTCCCCCCTCCGTTCCATTATTCACCCCCCCAACAATAAATCACTTTCATTCAGCCAGCCTTGGTAGTGTGGCTTTCTGCTCGGGTCCACCTGCTCGCCGTGACAGAACAATCTGGCCAACAACGGAACCCGGAGAGCCACTACCAGGGTTTGGACCAACCCTCTCTCCTCCACAGCCCTCGCCATCCCGTTGACTGGAATCCCTCTGCTCTGCTCCTCGTCTCATCGGCCCCCCAGTGAGTTATTCTCCTTTTTTTTGTTGAACCTAGCCAAGTGCACCCCACTTCTCCCGAAATCATGTATGCGGAAGCCCCTCCAGGTAATCTCCTAGGGTAAATCCACCAGACTCTCTGAAAACTCTGATACTGACCTGTAAATTATGCAGCCATCCCAGAACCCAGCAGGCATCCTGTCCAGTACCCAGAACTCTCCCCTGATGGTTTTTTTCCTCCAGTGTGGAAAAACAGTATATATTTTAAAACCATTAGTGACTTATGGCAGAAATGGAAGCAGGACCCAAAAAATATTACAGTCACATTGGGTCGCAGAATTGCAGCCCAACGACCCTGCCTTGATGGACCACTTACCAGCTGAAATTAAGGACTTTCTGGAGACCCCCCCTTCCATACCTGACTATTCCTGACTTGATATTCCGCCATCCCTGTGCTGCACCCACCATGCTGCCCGCCTCTGAGCGAGTCGCACCTCCAGGTAGCACCCCACCCGGCAGCCAACCAGAGTTTCTTCACCACTAACCACAACTTCACCGGCAGAGAAGCCTGCCTGTCGTAGGCCAAACGCCCAGAAGCGTCGTGGTCCTCGCAGCTTCAGCTCTGGAGGGTCCCTGCACCTCCAGCTTCTCCTAAGCAGGGTGACCCAACTGCCGCCCCAGCCCAGAGGACCTGGTGGCGCCCCCTCACTTCTGGAGACCCTGAGAGCGGCCTCTGCAGTCGCAGAAAGGCTGTCAGCTGCCTTACCCCGATTGGGAGGGTCCGAGGCCATCTTCCCCACCTATGAGGCAATCAGCGCTTTCATCACCGGTTTGGAGGGGCTCAAGGCTAACTATGCAACCCCACGGGGAGGTACTAGCTACCTTTTTAGAACCCAGGACGTTTACATCCTTCCTGGAGGCTTGGCTAATGCTTCCTCTGTTCTGGAAGGACTTGATGCCGCCCCACTCCCTGCACCTGAGGTTGGGCCCCAAGCCGCGTCCCTCCTTTTCAGTCCTCTGTGGGGACCATTGGCCTGCTTCTGTCCTTAAGGGGTCCCCAGCTCAAGCCCTGCTCTGGAGGATCCTCCGCCCCGGAGGGGCTCCCGGCTCCACCCCCGGAGGGCTCCCGGCTCCGCCCCCAGACCCAGTTCCCGCGGAGGTCGACGACCGCCCCGCTCCGCTCCTGAGGAGGTCGACGACGCCCCCGCCCTCCGCTCCCTGAGGAGGTCGACGACGCCCCGCCTCCGCTCCCTGAGGAGGTCGACGACGCCCGCCTCCGCTCCCTGAGGAGGTCGATGCCTCCGCTCCCTGAAGGAGGCCGTCGACGCCCCGCCTCCGCTCCCTGGAACCTCGGCAGCGTTAGAAAAGGCCTAAAGGCCTCCCATCCTGTGCCGCCCCCGGAGGGGCCCCTGGATCCTGTGCCACCCCGGAGGGGCCCCCTGGATCCAGTGCCACCCCAAGCCCGGCCCCCGGAGGGGTCCCGCCTCCGCCGGCCTCCAGTCCGGCTTCCGGCCCAGCCCCCGGAGGGGTCCGGCCTCCAACCCAGTTTCCTGCTCAGCCTCGGGGCCGTCCGCCGAGCGGCCCCTCCTGCCTGTCCGGCCCCCGGGCCGTCCACCGGAGCGGCCCCTCCTGCCTGTCCGGCCCCCGGGCCGTCCACCGGAGCGGCCCCTCCTGCCTGTCCAGCTCCTACCTGCCCAGTCCCCGGACCATCCCCCTGAACGATCCACCCTGTCTGTCCAGTCTCCGGGCCGCCCTCCAATACGGCCCCTCCCACCTTGCCAGCCCCAGTCGGTAAAGCCCCGGCCCGTCCGGTCCCTGCCCAACCCGCCTCAACCTGTCCGGCCCCCAGGCTGTCTCAGAGGCGGATCCTCCGGCGAGTCCAGCTCGGCCGTCCCGCACTCAGGCCACCCTCTGAAGTGCCCTCTAGGCCAGTCCCGGTCACCGGAGCTCCGTCCCCGCCTTCCGGGCCGTCCTCAGACGGGCCCCTCCGGCTTGCCCAGCCCTGACCAGTCCTGGTCCCCGAAGTGGATCCTTAGGCCGGTCCCTGTCTTCCCTTCCCCCAGTCCAGCCCAGCCCTGTCTTTCCCTCCCCCAGTCCAGCCCAGCCCTGTCTTTCCCTCCCCCCCAGTCCAGCCCAGCCCAGCCCTCAATCCTGTCCCAGTTCATTCCCCCAGTCCTGACCAGCCCAGAGTCCCTTCAGTCCCTCTCCCATTTCTGTCTTCTGTCCCCATCCTTCCTTCCATTCCAGTTTCCTTTTGGGTCCTTCCAGTTTCCCCTGTGTGTCCCTGGCTGCCCTTGGTAGCCCGTGGGTCTCGCCCCGGCTTGGCTCCATAGGGCACCAGGAGGCGCCATTGGGGGGGGGGGGGCGGGGGGGGTACTGTCCAGGGCTCGCATCCTCAACCCCCCGTCCTTCCCAACCTGAACATCCCAAATACCCTTTTTCCACCCATCTGTTTCTCCCTTTCATGCTCCTCTCCCCATCTCCTGTTCCTCTGCCCTGTCTGTCTTGCCTGTCCCCACATCCGCTCCTCTGCTCTGTATCTCCCCCTACAGCCCGGTGCCTGAGTGAGTCTAGCTTCCAGCTGACTCCACTCAGGCAATCAACCACCTCCACGGCTCCCGGGCAGCTGACGATTCTCACAACTAAGTGACTCACCTCAACAATAAGAACCGGCTCATCCTTCCACTCCCTGCCAGATTGTTGAACAAGAACACGCAGTTCGGTTTGCTCTCGAGCCCTCTCACAAAATCTATTTGAGTTCCTGCCTTGTCTCTTACGTTGTTTTCTCCTTGCCCTCAGATTCAGCTGTCCGGGATCCCCACCATCCTCCTTCCCCTCCGGCCTCTCCCAACCCAGTCACTACCGGTTTCTCCTGTCTGGACCCCCATTCCTGCCTGGACCCTTCTGTCCCTACCTGGACCCCCTGTTTCTGGCCAAAACCCTCCACTACACCAGCCACTCCTGCACCCTGGATTTTCCCCCCACACAGCCATTATTCACCCCCCAACAATAAAATCACTTTCATTCAGCAGCCTTGGAGTTGGGTTCTGCTCGGGTCCACCTGCTCGCCGTGACAAGAACGTCATGGGGCTGCTTTAATCTTATGTTTTATCTAAAGGAATCACACAAAATCATGCTTGATTGGTAGAATGTGTTTCCTCATGGCCTCATTCTTTTGTCTCATTGAAGGAACTGAAGGTTAAACAGTCGATATATCAGCTTGTACACCTCACAGACAGATGTCCCATGGAATTACATTTCTGGGCATTAAACTGGCACTTTTTTACGTATAAATCTGGTTTAAAGTTGCAGCTTTCAGATAGAATTGAGCAGAGGCGACTGCTTTAAGATTTTATCTGCTATTATGATGCTGATTGGCAAAGTATGTTTCCTCGTAGCCTCATTCTTTGCTCCTTGTTGAAAGAAGCTTAAGGTTAAGCAGTTGGTGGATGAGCTTGTACACTCCAGAGGCAGAGATGTTGTATGAGTTGTCTCCAGAACATCACAAAAATGACAGTTTTGGGTTAATAATTGAAAATTTACTCGCTGCCATTTTAAATACAAATGATGTTTAGGTTGCAGCTTCAGACCAGAAATATATCCATTAGAATGATCTCGTTTTATCTAAAGGAATCACACAAAATCATGCTTGATTGTAGAATGTGTTTCCTCATGACCTCATTTTTTAATCCTTGTTGAAGAAACTGAAGGTTAAATAGCCTGTATGTCAGCTCATGCACCTCTACAGACAGATGTCCCATGGAAATTACATTTTTTTTCACAGATGAGTTTTACCATCTAGATCTGGTTTAGGTTGCATCTCCAGAAGAGAAAGGAACAGGGGTGACTCTTCTTCTGATATGTTTCCAAGACATTGTTAAAGTAAGACAAAATCACACTTGATAATTAGAATCTGTTTCCCTGTGGCCTCATTCTCTGCTCTTTGGAAGAAGCTGAAGGTGAACCAGTTGATGGACGAGCTGCAGACAGAGATGTCATAATGGATATGGGGTATGCAGGGCTTGGTGATGCAGTAGGTGCTTCGTTTCTTGCTCTAATAGCCCGTATCATCCATGTAGTCGTGGTTGTTGGCCTGGTTGATCGGTTAGTCTAACAGGAGTTATGATGCTGCCACAGCCACGAGAAACACGCAAGCTGATGGACAGATCAAGATGCCCGGCGCCACTCACCTCTCCTGAGCGCAGTCATGTGTGAATTGATTTTGCCGTTTTTACCTCCCTGTTGGTTGCTGCTCTCCACACTCTCTTCCATCTCTCTCTGTCTGTCATAACAGGCCACAAATAGATCTCATCATAAAACACACAATATTCATGTCCTAATGAGGACCCTGTCAGCAGCAGATTGATGTGTGGCGTTTATGTGCTGTGATTCTGCTGCTGCTCTAAATGTGTGCGTGATTGATGGAGCTGCCAACGACAGGTTGTGGGTTTTTTTGTTGCTGTTTTTTTTCTTTCCATAAACATGCTGTCCTAGATGACAGGCAGATAGTTAAAGATGCTCGCTTGGCCGTTTTGCAAGCTGCCTCGGTGCAGATTTGTGGAAAGTAGGAGCCAATCCTGAGATCAAGCTCTCAATTAATCATCCTCAGGAGCATCAAATAGCTTTTTAAAGAGGAGACAGCGCAGAGAGCTGAGAAAATGGCACATTCAGTGTAGTTTTGGACACTTTAGAAGTAAAACGCGGTGTAGCGGTCCCTCTAGTGGCACAACTGAAACACTTTATTTTGTGCTTCTCCGTTTATTTTGAAGAAGTAGGAGCTGATTGGCTACCTGAACATCAGGAATATGGAAACTTCAACACTCTGAGCTTAGAATAAAGGATGAACGCTGACCTTATTTATTTCATGTGAGCCAAACTGGCTCTAAAGTTTCTGTCTGAACCCTGAGAGGACAATATTGGAGGTTCAAAGCTGATTCATCTGTCAAGTAGTTTTAATCACATAGAGCAGTTATCTAGATCATATATGTGAGTACAAGTACCAATAGAATGTAAAAATTAACATTACAAATTATTGTGCATTAGTTTAAATACAAAGAGAAACTGTAAGAAGTCTCAAAAATAAATGTGGTTATGATTAAATGTCTTCATTAGGTTGTTAAAGCAGAAAAAAAAAAAACCTACACATAGTGTCAGACACCTGGATGTTATCTTACTTAAGTGACAAAATCCGAAATACTAACATACCAACTTGGTATGGACCAAAGTGTCTAAACATGCAAATTTAGGAAAAATATGTATGAAGAACATGGTCATTAATGCACCCATTTATAAAAAAAAATCATATCAAAGTACAAAGAACATCAATAATGTGGATATTAACACACTGGAGTGTTGAACACCTGGATTTTCATGCACTTAAGAGTAGAAAATAGAGAGGTTAATGCATAAAATATCACGTATCAAAGTATATGTGGATAATACTAATAGAAAAATGTAAGTTTATAAAACATTGATGTTTCATGCGCAAAGGTATCAGATATTAATATAGCAAAATATAAAAAAAAAACTGAATTTGTTAGAAAAATAGCTACTAATTAATGCACCTGCAACATCAAAAACTGGATTAATGCACCAATGTTTAAACAACCTGGATATTAAGCACAAAAATAACAATGATCTGGATATAGCAATGTGCAGCAATGTTTAACAACCTTGACATTAAAGCACAGAACTATAATCTGCCTGGATAAATGTGCCAATGGTGTAAAAACTTGGATATGAATGCACAAAATAATCAAAAACCTGGATGTTAACACACCAAAGTCTTCTAAACCTGGATCCTAAAACTGATTCTTTAGTGAAAGAGAGGCTTGATAATGTAGCTGCTTTTAGCTGGAACTAGTTTAACTGCTTCATATACTGTTTTTAGGTTTTCTCTAATCTTGTTAAATATTATTTAATCTTTCCTCTTTGGGCTTCAAGCAGTTATTTAAAATAAATTAACTCTTGGTGGAGCTGCTTGTCATAAACTTATGACAATGTTCCTCAATTTTAAAAGGGCCAGAAACCAAAACTCCCTGCTTTAATGTTAATAATAATCTTTGACATGTTTTATCTCATATGATTATTTATAAAATCTTAGTATGAAATGTAACTGTATCTGTCCAGCAAATCTAATGGAGGTTAAAAAAAAACTATCACAAAATGGAAATACTAAAATACTCAAAATTATACCATGAAGTTTATTTATTTTTTATTTTTTTTCTGCTGAAAAAGCAAATCTCCATTATATTATCATCATATGGGACTCTGAGACTCAATGCACAGAATATAATTCACATTCTTTCATGAAATATTCAATAATCTTGTATTTTAACTTTTTATTTTATTTTTAGATACAACTGCAGGAGAGCATTTGATCATCCTATGCTCCAGTACTGTGTGACGTTAAGATGATAATATATGCTTTGAAGCCTAAAAACAACCAAAAAAATACATTTAACTCAGTGCAAAAAGTAAGAATTAAAACTTTTTAATGTTTTGCAGAGCTAAAGAAGTGAATTGTGGTCTTATGTGTACTACAATAGAAGATCAACATGAACTCTAACTGTTTAAAGGATCAAAATTCACATCACTGCTGCAGAATGTCAAACTTTCAGGCTAATTTGAACAATTTTAAGGGTGATTTTGTCTTTACACACACTAACAAGAGAGCAAGACGTTTACTCTGTTGTGTTTTATTCCACTAGAGGGAGCCTTATGCTGGGATTTTCTTCATTTCAGACTTCAACTGATCAGACCAGACATCAGAGCAACAAACAGTGATTTACCTTCACTGCAGTGCCGAATTTATGTGATTCTAATGTAAAAGATCTACAGATAGCAATTATTATATTCCAGAGATATCTCAGAGTAGCTTTATTTTACAAATCTCTTTTATTTTTCAATCAATGAGCAACTCTCCAGAGATCAGCTCAGTTACGATGTAGGTCTACGATCCATATTATCACTCTTATCACTCAGAGATGAGAATCCTTCAACTAGAGGAGTCACTTATTTAGGTTGAACCTCAAAAACTCACAACCTGAGTCAATATTATCCCTAAAATTGGATTATCTTCATACATACTCTAACATTGTGTTCTGGAGGAGCTAGGAGACACTAAACCCAGAACTCTTGATGCTAGTTTCTCATGACATCCACTCCAGCTCCGAACAGACCTGCTGCGGTTTGCTTTAATTATCCATTTTGCTTACAGATGGTCCGCTGAAAGATTAAGTCCACTGTTTTTTCAATGTGCATTTCTTTGTCTGATGCTCTATTTGTCACATGTGAAATGATTGAAATTGGCCACAATCTTTTCGAATATTCCTTTGGGCACACTTCTCACACAGCTTGTTTATCTGAGTGGTTTCATGTGTAATAGGACCTTACTTAACCCACTTTTCTGGGATGCCACAGGCCAAGATAATTAACATGTAGGCCCTTGGTAGTTAATAGGATAATACAGTCTAATTGTATTATACTTTCTAGCTCACGCGTGAGTCATTTGGGGAGTTGTTAATCTTCCCGCTGGAGAAGGAAGGTGCGAGTCCGACTGTTTGTGGTGTCACACAAAATGAAAAGCCTCAAATCCTTGTCTTGTCTGCTGTTGTCTGTTTGCACCGATAGGGCCGCAGTGATGTGGAATAATGAATTTCTGGAGTCAAGAATCACCCTCAATTATGATAATGATAATACTCAACAGTAGGAGCACCAATTACAGCAATATTTAGAACACTAGATAAGCCACAAACAGACAGCAATAATGTAAACAAAAGCCTGGAACATGAAGTACAAGACCTGAAACAGCTTCCTAACATGCTGCACCAAAGGACTCATCACAATGCTTTTCCATTATGTAAGAAGTTAAGATTAACACTTTACTTAATCCAATTCATAATCAAAACTAACAAACCCTCAAGTAACATTTTTACAAAAGTGCAGAACTATCAGTTGCAGTTGCTGGTTGCAGTGGGATTTATGGAGTTTGTGTTGTGTAGTTAGTATTGATGCCAGATTGAATTATCTAGAAGGTGACTTGGTACTGTACGTTACTGTATTCCAACTTGATCTGTTTGTCATCCTGTCAAGTTGTTACAGTCGATATGCTAATATAAAGTATTTTTTGAAACTAATGTTTTATTTATTAGTCCCATCCAATGCACTGTTTTGAAGAAACACAATTAAACATGTTAGACCAATCTTTACTCCATGTTTGTAATGTCATTTGGGAAAATGAAATGTTTAGTGCAGGCGACACAAACAAACTGTAAAAGTCACTCCTGTTATTCAACGATGGTGGTTATTCAAGAATATAAATAAAGTGCTGGACTTTTACAGGGTACTCCATGAAACTATTCACTCATCTTTTTTTCAATTTTTATTTTTTTGGACACTTAGGGGCAGCAAAGCAAACTGTTAATACAACACTGACATACTAATCAGCCTGATAACATGAAATAACGTATAACAAACTATGTGTATGGCTATTTTTTCCTTTCCCTTGACTATAACCCTGTCTATAAATATTTCTGATGATGTATTTTTAAAAAGAAATGCTAAAAGCTTAGTACGTGTAAACATAGTCTGTGAAATGTGCCTCAGGTGATGCACTATTTACATGTGCAATCCCATGATATTACTTGATACTATCACCATGTAAGAGATATATTTCAACCTTAGTGATACTCAAAGTACTTTAAAATGTTCACACACCAGTTTTGTTCAGACTGCTATAAAGGAGCTACTTCTGCTTAGGTGTCTTGCTCGAAGACCATTCAGCATGTGAAGAGGATTAAACCACCAGTAGAAGTACAGCCCTACAATCAGTGGCGGTTCTAGACCAATTTTACTGAGGGGGCCTGGCTGGGGGCCAGGGTTTTTGTCAGAGGGGCACATTCAACCCGAGGCAAAAAAGACAAATATTCAAAATCTTATTTGATGTATTTTCATTTCATAAAAATAGTGTTTAACCATTGTAACCAAAGTGAATGGTTCAAAATATCACATTTCAGAGGAATATAAAAAGATAAGGCATTGACCAGTGTTGCATTAGCTGCTGCAGCTCTCTGATAGTTCCGCCATGTAACCATGACTTGTTTGTGTCACTCAACCTTGCATGCAGTGCAACCCCCCCGCTTTGTAAGATGTTTTCTTCCAGTTTTTGAAACCAACTAGTGAGTCAAAGATTGTGTCTGGGCTATTGGGAGGGCTAAAGTGTCTGCAATCGTAACAATACGCAGAGTCCAGCTGTTTGGAATATTCAAGTCAGGGGTGGATGTGGTACCAGGCTGCCTTGAAGCTCCTCCTCCTGTCCCCCATCAGGGTCCTTGGAAATGACTTTAGGTCCGGCTGCATCGGTGGGTCTTCTTTACATTTGCTGATGTCTGTGGAGAAAGACAAACCGAATATATGTAAACATAAATTCTGCATGGACACAGCATATAACATATAGCACTCACACACTGCTTCGCTGTGTAATATTTATTAATGGTATTTATTAATTGTATTAATTAATTGTATTTTTTATTGTATTCAGTATGTTCTTTCATTGTATTCTAAAGCCTGACCAGGGACTAAGATTGCAAATACGCTGAAGCTAGATGCATCACATTTTCCCATTTTTAAAGGTAACGTTGTATGTATCGTACCTGTTAAATAAACATGAGAATAAAAATTAACACACACATACACACACACACATTAAGCTGGCAAATGTTCTTTTCAACATCAAACCTGATGGTCCAGTGCTTGTAGATGCACATATATTCTCTGTCTGTGTCTCACACTCCGCTTGTATCTCAGTCTCAGCTTCTTCACTCTCAGGATCTTCATCTGCCTCTCTTTCCTGCCCTGTGCCCTCTCTCTGAAAATCAGTGTCTCCCAAGTCCTCTGGCTCTGTCCCTGTGGCGCTCTCAACACCATCATTTGGCTCTCTCTCAGTGTCTGCTGATGGCTTTGTCTTTTTGGTGCAGAAATAGGACGAAATGTCCTTTTTTCTCTTCATTTTGCAAAGGGTATCCACTCTTTCTCTCACATTGAATTAAGCTTAATATGCTCATATTTATTTACTTTTAATTGCTGTCTGTTCAGTGTACAGGATTGGCAGTGTTTGCCTCCAACCTACAGATTGTGTGATTTCTACATATAGATACACAAACACAACACAATGGGAGACAAAAATTACGAGCGTTTCATAGCAGCTCCAACTGGCGTCCATCTTTGTATTTACATATCCTACTTACATATGTAGGACTGAGGGTCCCCTTGAGGATGATACAGAGTTGTCCTCGACTTCTTGACCCCCATCATCCTCAAGAGATCTCGGATCAACTTGTTCTCAAATCCCTTCCCTGATCAGAATGGATTCTGGTGGGCAACCCATAGTGCACAAAGAACTTATCAACCAAGACCTTCGCGACAGTCTGAGCCTTTTGATTCTTTGTAGGGAAAGCCTGGGCATAGCGAGTGAAATGATCGGTCACCACTAACACATTGCTGATGCCCTTTGAATCTAGTTCCATGCACAAGAAATCTATGCATACGAGATCCATTGGTCCGCTACTTATGATCTGATGCAGTGGAGCTGCTCTCTGACCTGGTGTCTTGCGCACAAGACACTCTCCACAGTTCTTGATGTGCTGCTCAGCATCTTTAGCCATTTTGGGCCAGAAGAACGTACTTCTCAGCAGATCAGTAGTTCTTTCGATACCAAGGTGCCCTAAGTCATCATGCAAAGACTTAAGCACAGCTTCACGAAACTCTTTTGGCAGAACTAGCTGCATGACTTCTTCACCTGAAGGTCTCTTACTGAAACGATGAAGCAAACCATCCTCATGAACAATTGTCTTTTTCTCGCTTCAGTTGAGAGAGTTCAGAGTGGTTGTCATTGTATTCAGGCCATGTTTGCTGTTGAACTGCCTGCATGGCTGGTCCAATGCCTCTGATCTTTCTTTGGGCTATCAGTTCTGGCATTGACATGTGCTCCAAAGATTTCAGTTCCATCTGAGTAGGAAAAGCGTAGAGATCAGGAGCAGCATCAGAAGAAGCTCACAACTGCTCTACATACCATATGGAACTGTCAAAGATGGGGGGATGGAGACATGTTTGACAGATGGACTTAACACCACTCTGTGGTATAGTCTCCCACTCTGTGATGTCCTCATTTTCAGCGAAGTTTCTCGAGAGCACGTCAGCATCGATGTTGTGCTTGCCTGGTCGATACTGTACATCAAAATCATAAGTGGATAAGGCAGCAAGTCATCTGTGCCCAACAGCATTTAGCTTCGCTGTTGAGAGCGCATAGGTCAGGGGGTTATTGTTGGTGCGTACTGTAAAACGAGCTCCATAAAGATAATCATGGAACTTGTCAACGACAGCCCACTTGAGTGACAAGAACTCTAACTGATGTATAGGATATCGCTTCTCTGATTGGCTCAGCTTCCTGCTAGCAAATGCAACTGGTCTCAAGCCTTCGGCTCCAAGCCCTTTAGGCTGGCATCCACATGTAAGATGTAAGGCTTGTCAAGGTTAGCAAATGCAAGCACTGTGCATGAGTCAGAGAGTAGATGACTTGACGGAATGCGTCTGTGCATGCCTGATCCCATCCATCTCCAAATGGCTCTGATTCTTTCAGATAGCTTCTAGTGGAGTCTTTGTTATGTTTCCGGCTTTTCTGAGTCGGAGCATAGCCTTTGGTTATCTCTGTCAGTGGCCGAACTATGGCAGCATAGTTAGCTATAAACCTACGATAGTACCACAGAAACCTAAGAAGGATTCAGGGTCTTCAGGTCAGTAGGCTGGGGCCAGGTTGTGACAGCCTCCACTTTTCCGGGATCTGGTGAAACACCATCTGCAGAGACAATATGTCCCAGGTATTTCACCTTTGGCTGGCAGAACTGACACTTGTCGAGAGAGATTTTAAGCCCAGCCTCCCCAAGGCGGTCAAGGACTTTGATAAGTCGCCTCTCATGTTCCTCCAGTGACCTTCCAAAGACAATGAGATCATCAAGGTAGACGATGACCTGAAGAAGGTTCATGTCACCAACTGTCTTCTCCATTAATCTTTAGAAGGTTGCAGGGGCTCCAGTTATACCCTGAGGCATCCTTTCAAACTGGAAAAACCCCAGGGGACAAATGAAAGCTGTTTTTCCCTTGTCCTCCTCGGCCATTGCTATTTGGTAATAGCCGCTTCGGAGGTCAAGGACAGAGATCCAACAGCTCCCTGACAAGGAGTCTAATATGTCGTCAATGCAAGGAGTGGTGTACTGATCAGGGACTGTGCGGCTGTTCAGCAACCTGTAGTCAATACACATCCTTACTGTGCCATTTTTCTTCCTCACAATCACGATTGGTGATGCGTAAGGACTGCGAACTCTTTGATGATGCCTGCTCTTAAGAGCTGTTGCAGATGTTTCCTAACGTCATCAATGTCTGCTGGTGTCAAGCGGCGTGAGCGTTGTCGAAAGGGTCTTGAGTCTGACAAATGGATCGTGTGCTCAACGTCTTTTGCTAATCCAACATCCCAATCATTCAGAGAGAAGACATTGGATCTTTCAGACAGTTTCTGCTTCAAGCACTCTTTCCACTTCGATGGCACAGGTGAGTCTCCAAAGTTGATCAGTTCAGTGTCCAAAGATCCTGCTGTGGGTTTGTCAAGTGAGACAGAAGTGACACTTTCTGTAAGATACATGTGTCCCATGATCATACCCACCGGAATGACAGTCTCTTTAAGGGACTGGTTCTGTACCAAGATCCGGAAGCTGTTGACATTGACTGCATCTCCTGGTACTACCATGGGCTGTAATAGCACGGTACCTGGGAGTGGGGACAAGGGGGACGAGTCAAACATCAAGATCTCTTGACTAACAGGCTGCGTGAGATCAACCTTGCAGACCATTTGCAGGTCTTCCCTGGGAGGTAAAGTTAGAGGACCTGGGCCTTGCCATGTCACAATGCCCACATCGTCCTCCTGATCACAGGTAGGTGATGCAAAGTCAGTGGGTGCAAAGCCATTCACATGGTCAGCTTGTAGGCCTAAGGTTTGTGTAATGTCAACGCCACTCTCCCTACGTTGTTTAACCAGACTTCTCACATGTCTCGTGTTTGTACCAACAATGACAGGGGTGCGCTCAGCTGTTCGAGGACTGGGGCAAATGAGGGCAAGAACTGTTACAGTCTGACAGGTCCAGCAACCTCAGCTGGGTACTCCAGATCCACCACAGTGTAGCCTCGGTAAGGATAGCTAGCATCAGACTCGCTCAAACCCAGAGGTTGAGACCAGACACAGGCTGAACTGGGACATCAGGTAAGTACTTTTGATACCAGGACTCAAAAATTATGGTAACTTGAGAGCCACTGTCAAAAAGTGCATCACAAGCATGACCATTGACTTTAACTTTACTATGCTAGGTGGGCCAATCAAACCCTCAGGGATTGTTGCTGTTCAACCCGGTCTCACGGGGATTCGTGAAACTGTCACGTAAGTTTTAGTTTCGGTTTCGTGCGCACCAACACGATTTCGTCATGTTTTTCGTGCCGCTCACCACGAAATGTTTTTCGCTGTGGTAATCACATCTGAAAGTGGTTTATACCGGCGGATTCATGACGATCTAAGCTGTCCATCGGCGTATACTGCTTGTGTGATCGCGTTTGCGGCCGCCGGCCGCCGGACATTCTTGAAATTCCTATGCAAATTGGTAAGTGTACCACCGGCTTATGGTTAGGTTATGGTTAGGTTATGGTTAGGGTTATGGTTAGGGTTATGTTTAGGGACGATGTCATGCAAAATATAGCATTGGATTCGCCACGGTTTTACATTAAAAATATAATATACACATTCTTTGAAATACGTTCTGAGTGGCACGAAAAGTCCGCCGTTTAAAATACATTGGTGCGCATTTCGTGGTGAGCGGCACGAAAAACATGACGAAATCGTGTTGGTGCACACGAAACCGAAACTAAAACTTACGTGACAGTTTCACGAATCCCCGTGAGATCGGGCTGTGCTGTTGCTGGTGAGGTTGCAAGACTTTTCTTGACATCACAGTTCACTTTAGGTGCTGTGAACTTTGTGGAAGTCTGGTTGTCTTGGACAGTCTGAGAGCTTGAATCAGTTTTTAATGACTTTACTATGATCTTCTTCATTTTGGCATTTTGTGGCAAAATGTCCATTCTCTCCACACCTGTAGCAGAACTGATCTTCAGCAGGTCTTGAAGGTCTGGTAGGAGGAGTGTTGACAACTCTAGAGGTAGCTTCCACGGTAAAGTCTTTGTTTGGGTTGGCTGCATTATTGGTCTTACTCAGTTTTTGCTGTAATCTTTTTACTTGTTTCTTTAAAGCTGTAAGCTCGGACTCTGTTGCTTTTCCCACGAATGGGATGTGGTTGCAGGTACAGGACAGGAATATCCCTCTTCGGTTACAACTGCCTTAGCTCCTACAGATGCAACTAGTGATTTGAGCTCTTTTATCTCAGCTTTAAGGCTTTGAATCTCAGTCTGTTTAACTTCATTAGATTGCTTTGCTTGTACCTGATGCACTGAGGTATTAAGTTTCATTCTCGAAGCTTCATATTCCTCTTCAGCTCTAATCTCACTAAGAAGCTGGAGGAAAGTTGGGGGCCGAGCCTTTCTTTCTCTGAGACGTAGCTGCATTAGCATCAGGTCTGAAGAAACTGCCCCTCTCAGCAACTGCTCCACACGGGCCCTATCTTTACAGCTGGAAGGTAGACCACCTCTCTGTACAACTTTAGACAGAGAGCGCTCAAGTCGCCTGAGAAAGTCTGACAGTTTCTCTTCTTGCTGTTGTTGCATCAGTCTGAATGCAAAATACATATCATCACCTGATTCAGCAGTCCTAAAAGCATTATCAAGAGCTTCTAAGAACTCTGCAGGGTTAGCATCAGGAATTGAATCTCTCACAGCTTTAACTATCTCAAGGGCTGGCCCCTTAAGACTTTCCATTAACCGGTGTTTTTTCTCTCTATCAGTGCATTCACTTTCCTCCACCATGAGCCGTGCCTGTTCCAGCCAGTGGTCAAACTGCTCCTCACCTACTGGTACAGGTTGCATTCCTGAGAACAAGTGGAGGTGGCGATAGCCACTTTCAATGGGAGGTTTGTTAGTCTTTTGCATAAAATCTCCAACTGCTTTAAGAATAGACTCAGTAGAGTTAGTAGAGGGTGGTGGGGTAGGAAAGAGAGCTTTGATGTCATCCATGGTACGGCCCTCAGCTTGCAACAGTGCTTTTAACTTGCTATTGAAATCTCCCTCAACAGCAGGGCGACTGCCTGCTACAACTAGAGGCCAAGTTTCTCCACTCACTGGAAACAACACCTCAGGAGGAACACTGGCTGTGGATAAGTCTTCCTTAGTTTCACACAAAACCATCAGGTTGTCAAGTCTCGTGCTGAAGATTCTCCCTCTTACACGAACTTTGCCCAAACACTTAATTGTTTCAAGAGTCTCTTCAATTTGGGCAATTTCTACATTTTCAGGGACTACAGTCACCAGTGCACGAGCCTCATCCAAACCCTCACCTCTGCACCATCTCTTTAACTCCAAAACTAGCTCTGTTTTGTCCTCCATAATGTCACTTTGTTTAGCTGTTTCAACACTTTGCAATAAAGTCATTTAAATTTACTTTTGACCCAAAACTATCCCAGTGGTGCCTCCATTTTATGTAGCCCGTCTACCAGCTAAATGGATAGAAAGGGGCCCTGAGTTCTTAAACTATAGAATATATATTGCTCAATCAGTGTTTCCCCTACCATTATATTAGGGGTACTGTCACGAAACGGAGCTGGTTGGACCCGAGCAGAGAGCCACGCTTCCTCGACCAGAGGATGATTTAGAATGATTTATTGTATGGGGTGGATTATGGCCAGGATGGAGAAACCAGAGTGCATGAGCAGGGGGTTCCAGGCAGGAGTGAGGTTCCAGGCAGAAGTGGGGGTTCCAGGCAGGAGTGGGGGTTCCAGGCAGGAGTGGGGGGTTCCAGGCAAGGAAGAACTGGTGATAACTGGCTGGGGGAGAGCCGGAGGGGAAGGATGACAGCGGGGATCCCGGACAGCTGGCTGTGTGGAGGCAGGAAAAAACAATGTCAAAACAAGGCAGGAACTCAAAACAGAAAATGCAAAAGGCTAGAGAGCGAACTAACTGCGTGGTTTTGGTTCAACACTGGCAGGGAGTGGAAGGCTGAGCCGGTACTTATTGTAGAGGTGAGTCATTAGTGAGATGATAGTCAGCTGTCCGGGAGCCGTGGAGGTAATTGATTGCCTGAGTGGAGTCAGCTGAGAAGCTAGACTCCACTCAGGCACCAAGCTGTGGGAGGACAGACAGGGTAGAGAAGCGGATGGGAGACAACTAGACAGACAGGGCAGAGGAACGGAACTGAGACAACCAGACAGGGCAGAGGAGCGGACGGGAAACAACCAGACAGACAGACAGAACAGAGGAGCGGAACTGTGACAGTACCCCCCCCTCAACGGGCGCCTCCCGGCGCCCCATGGGCCCAACCAAACCTACTGGGGCAACCAAGGAGCAGACAGAGACACGCATACAGACACAGGGACCAGACAGAACAGAAGGGACCAAAAGGACAGGAAGGGCAGAAAACAAGGGTAACAGACAGGAGGGACCGAAACGACAGGAGGGACGGGAGGGAGGGAAATGGGAGAGGGACTGAACTAAGACTGGACTGAACTGAACGGAGCGGAGCGGAGCTGAGGGCAGGGCAGGACTGGACTGAGGGCAGGGCAGGACTGGCCTGGACTGAACTGGACTGAGGGCAGGGCAGGGCAGGGCAGGACTGGACTGGACTGGACTGAGGGCAGGGCAGGGCAGGACTGGACTGGACTGGACTGAGGGCAGGGCAGGGCAGGACTGGACTGGACTGGACTGAGGGCAGGGCAGGGCAGGACTGGACTGGACTGGACTGAGGGCAGGGCAGGGCAGGACTGGACTGGACTGGACTGGACTGAGGGCAGGGCAGGACTGGACTGGACTGGACTGGACTGAGGGCAGGGCAGGGCAGGACTGGACTGGACTGAGGGCAGGGCAGGGCAGGACTGGACTGGACTGAGGGCAGGACTGGACTGGACTGAGGGCAGGACTGGACTGGACTGAGGGCAGGACTGGACTGGACTGAGGGCAGGACTGGACTGGACTGAGGGCTGGGCTGAGGGCTGGACTGAGGGCTGGGCTGAGGGCCGGGCTGAGGGCCGGGCTGAGGGCCGGGCTGAGGGCCGGGCTGAGGGCCGGGCTGAGGGCCGGACTGAGGGCCGGGCTGAGGGCCGGGCTGGACTGAGGGCCGGACTGAGGGCAGGACTGGGCCGGGCCGGACTGAGGGCAGGACTGGGCCGGGCCGGACTGAGGGCAGGACTGGGCCGGGCCGGACTGAGGGCAGGACTGGGCCGGGCCGGACTGAGGGCAGGACTGGGACTGGGCGGAGCTAGGGACAGGACTGGGCGGAGCTAGGGACAGGACTGGGCGGAGCTAGGGACAGGACTGGGCGGAGCTAGGGACAGGACTGGGCGGAGCTAGGGACAGGACTGGGCCGGGCTGGACTGAGCGGAGCTAGGGACAGGACTGGGCCGGGCTGGACTGAGCGGAGCGAGGGACAGGACTGGGCCGAACTGAAAGCAGGGCTGGACTGGACAGGACTGAACTGAACTGAGAGCAGGGCTGGACTGGACAGGACTGAACTGAACTGAGAGCAGGGCAGGACGGGGACTGGAGTGGCCAGGCAGTAGCTCCGGGGGTCGACCCGAAGGCAGAACTGGCTGGGGATGAGTGGGCTGGAGGGTCTGTTCCGGTAGGCGGACAGGACAGAGGGGCCGCTCCGGCGGACGGCCCGGGGGCCGGACAGGACAGAGGGGCCGCTCCGGCGGACGGCCCGGGGGCCGGACAGGACAGAGGGGCCGGCCCGGGGGCCGGACAGGACAGAGGGGCCGGCCCGGGGGCCGGACAGGACAGAGGGGCCGGCCCGGGGGCCGGACAGGACAGAGGGGCCGGCCCGGGGGCCGGACAGGACAGAGGGGCCGCTCCGGCGGACGGCCCGGGGGCCGGACAGGACAGAGGGGCCGCTCCGGCGGACGGCCCGGGGGCCGGACAGGACAGAGGGGCCGCTCCGGCGGACGGCCCGGCGGGTGGACCGTAGGTCGGACTGGCTGGGGAGGAGTGGGCCTGAGGGTCCGTTCCGGTGGGCGGAGGGTCCGTTCCGGCGGGCGGACCGTAGGTCGGACTGGCTGGGGACGAGTGGGCCTGAGGGTCCGTTCCGGTGGGCGGAGGGTCCGTTCCGGCGGGCGGACCGTAGGTCGGACTGGCTGGGGACGAGTGGGCCTGAGGGTCCGTTCCGGTGGGCGGAGGGTCCGTTCCGGCGGGCGGACCGTAGGTCGGACTGGCTGGGGACGAGTGGGCCTGAGGGTCCGTTCCGGTGGGCGGAGGGTCCGTTCCGGCGGGCGGACCGTAGGTCGGACTGGCTGGGGATGAGTGGGCCTGAGGGTCCTCTTCAGAGGGTGACCTGGAGGCGGGACCGGCCGAAGCTGGACTCGCCGGAGGGTCCACCTCCGAGGACGGCCTGGGGGCCGGACAGACAGAGGCAGGTAGGACAGGGACCGGACGGACCGGGTCTTGACAGACTGGGGCCGGACAGGACAGAGGGGCCGCTCCGGCGGACGGCCCGGGTCTTGACAGACTGGGGCCGGACAGGACAGAGGGGCCGCTCCGGCGGACGGCCCGGGGGCCGGACAGGACAGAGGGGCCGCTCCGGCGGACGGCCCGGGGGCCGGACAGGACAGAGGGGCCGGACAGGACAGAGGGGACGGCCCGGGGGCCGGACAGGACAGAGGGGCCGCTCCGGCGGACGGCCCGGGGGCCGCTCCGGCGGACGGCCCGCTCCGGTGGACGGCCCGGGGGCCGGACAGGACAGAGGGGCCGCTCCGGCGGACGGCCCGGCGGGCGGACCGTAGGTCGGACTGGCTGGGGATGAGTGGGCCTGAGGGTCCGTTCCGGTGGGCGGAGGGTCCGTTCCGGCGGGCGGACCGTAGGTCGGACTGGCTGGGGACGAGTGGGCCTGAGGGTCCGTTCCGGTGGGCGGAGAGTCCGTTCCGGCGGGCGGACCGTAGGTCGGACTGGCTGGGGACGAGTGGGCCTGAGGGTCCGTTCCGGTGGGCGGAGGGTCCGTTCCGGAGGGCGGACCGTAGGTCGGACTGGCTGGGGATGAGTGGGCCTGAGGGTCCGTTCCGGTGGGCGGAGGATCCGTTCCGGCGGGCGGACCGTAGGTCGGACTGGCTGGGGATGAGTGGGCCTGAGGGTCCTCTTCAGAGGGTGACCTGGAGGCGGGACCGGCCGAAGCTGGACTCGCCGGAGGGTCCACCTCCGAGGACGGCCTGGGGGCCGGACAGACAGAGGCAGGTAGGACAGGGACCGGGTCTTGACAGACTGGGGCCGGACAGGACAGAGGGGCCGCTCCGGCGAACGGCCCGGGGGCTGGACAGGACAGAGGGGCCGCTCCGGCGGACGGCCCGGGGGTCGGACAGACAACTGGGTTGGGAGCCGGGTCCGGTGGGTCCTCCGGGGGCGGAGCCGGGTCCGGTGGGTCCTCCGGGGGCGGAGCCGGGTCCGGTGGGTCCTCCGGGGGCGGAGCCGGAGGGAAGGCACAGAGCCTCTCGAAGGCCGAGATCCTGGGGGCAGGAGGCGGAGCATCGACCACCGCGGGGACTGGAGGCGGAGCGTCGACCACCGCGGGGACTGGAGGCGGAGCGTCGACCACCGCGGGGACTGGAGGCGGAGCGTCGACCACCGCGGGGACTGGAGGCGGAGCGTCGACCACCGCGGGGACTGGAGGCGGAGCCGGGAACTCCTCCGGGGCCAGAACGGGAGCCGGGGGCCATAGCGCCTCCTGGCCTTGCGTCTTTGACGGCCAAGCCGCTTGACAGGTGGCGGGGAGCCAGCAGGCGGGTCAGACAGAGGAGCATTCAAGAATTCATGAATGTCATCGGGAAGAAGGTCGGCTAACCCGGGTCGCTGTCCTGCTCGCTTGCGACCCAGGGTTATGCTCGAGTCCTTTGGGTCTTCCCTCCATTCCTCCCACAAATCGTACAGCGAGTTGAAATAAACACTGTACTCATCGCAGGAGGAGAAGACCCAGGGCGTGTCTTGGACGTGGGTCGGGGTGTGGACTGGGTCCGGGGCTGGTGGCACTGATGGGAGGGAAGAGGGTGCTGGCTGGGCTGGCGGCGAGGAAACTTGGGTGAGCAGGGCGATGAAGTGGTCCAATTGTGCCTTTGTGGCGGCAACATCCTGTAATGCTTGGCTGTATTGAGCTGTCAGGGACGGGACGGAAACTTCCTGTGATTTCAGGCTGGTTAAAACGGTGAGTTGACTGTGCATCCTTTGGTAATTGGCTGAAAGCTGACAGAAGGTTTGATGGACTTGCCTGATGTTGGGTGGAATGGGCAGATCCGGCCTTGGCGGCGAGTTCTCCGGGTCCATGCTTGGCCAGAGTGTTCTGTCACGAAACGGAGCTGGTTGGACCCGAGCAGAGAGCCATGCTTCCTCGACCAGAGGATGATTTAGAATGATTTATTGTATGGGGTGGATTATGGCCAGGATGGAGAAACCAGAGTGCATGAGCAGGGGGTTCCAGGCAGGAGTGAGGTTCCAGGCAGGAGTGGGGGGTTCCAGGCAGGAGTGGGGGGTTCCAGGCAGGAGTGGGGGGTTCCAGGCAGGAGTGGGGGGTTCCAGGCAGGAGTGGGGGGTTCCAGGCAGGAGTGGGGGGGTTCCAGGCAGGAGTGGGGGGGTTCCAGGCAGGAGTGGGGGGTTCCAGGCAGGAGTGGGGGTCCAGGCAAGGAAGAACCGGTGATAACTGGCTGGGGGAGAGCCGGAGGGGAAGGATGACAGCGGGGATCCCGGACAGCTGGCTGTGTGGAGGCAGGAAAAAACAATGTCAAAACAAGGCAGGAACTCAAAACAGAAAATGCAAAAGGCTAGAGAGCGAACTAACTGCGTGGTTTTGGTTCAACACTCTGGCAGGGAGTGGAAGGCTGAGCCGGTACTTATTGTAGAGGTGAGTCGTTAGTGAGATGATAGTCAGCTGTCCGGGAGCCGTGGAGGTAATTGATTGCCTGAGTGGAGTCAGCTGAGAAGCTAGACTCCACTCAGGCACCGAGCTGTGGGAGGAGAGACAGGGTAGAGAAGCGGATGGGAGACAACTAGACAGACAGACAGGGCAGAGGAACGGAACTGAGACAACCAGACAGACAGGGCAGAGGAGCGGACGGGAAACAACCAGACAGACAGAACAGAGGAGCGGAACTGTGACAGGTACGCTCACAATCACAGGGTGATAATGGCAACACCAGCCGCCCCTCTGGCTCTTCAAGCGGTAGCACCCAGAGCAGCTCTGCCTCTCCCGGGCCAAGTGACAGCAGCCAAAGTTCTGCATGGCAAGCCCCCCCACCTGCCCCGCAGAAAAGTCATCATCTCACCACCGCATGTCGGGCTTTGACCCATAGACTGTATATATAGTGGACGTAGCATCTGGCTCCAGAATTGAAGCCAACCCGGAAGTGTCAAAAACTTGCGATATCACGCCGTCCACTAGGGTTGGCTCCAAAAAGCTTTTGCTCCATAGACCCCAATTCATTTTTGGAAAAAATAAAATTTGATAGACTGATTTTCTAAAGCTCAGGATTTTTTTCCCGTTAGTTTTCATGGTCAAAATGAGAGATCAGGTGGCCGATCTTAAAATAAGTCAATACTGAATTTTAAATAAATCGTTAAAGTTGGCGGAGCCAGGGGGCGTGGCTATACTTGATAAAACATATTATGACTCAAATTCCTTATTTCGACTTTTTGTACGACGGCGACAACAACTGACGCGAAAACACCCCCACCCCCACCCCCCACCCCCAAGGCACCAATCCTAGGGGAAACACTGTCAATGTAATAATAGTTCTGGGTAGTCAAGGTAACTGTACAAATTAGAAACACATTTAATCCAACTTTCTTTATTAATTTTCAGCATGATTTTCATCTTGACAGTTGTAAAATTATATTCAAAGAGAATTACATGCCTTTATAACATCAACTCCCCCCCACCCTTGAACTAGCCCATATTCCAGTTCAGATTTGGGGCTCCAAATTAGAAACACATTTAAATAATTTGTAGGGCTTATTATTCTAAGAACCTTTAAACCTTAAACATGTCTTCCTGGATAACAGTAACATCCATGAACCATATTAAATTACACAAAAAATGCCTTATTTTAATACAAAAACAATAAAAATAATAAACACAAAAATGTCCTTTCAATTGTATGCAGATCACATCACACAGAAACACAACACAATGCTAAGCCGGCAAAATAAACTAAAATAAAATAAAATAAACGTTGCAGACCTGATTCACTGAAGTCCGTTGGGATTAGCACTCACCCCTCCTCCAGCGAGCACAAACGATAGTAATCCTGGAGGTACCTGTCCAAACATCCGTGAGTGGGTGGTCCACAAATATCCGAAGGAGAGCCAAGGAACAGGATGAAGATGGCGTATCGTCCAGCAGATCTCCAGCGTCGCCAGACTAACTCTGAGTGTCCAGGGTGCTCAGAGTACTATCCAGCTTCCCGGCCGAAAACAGCCCAAACGAAGCCACGGGAACCAGCTGGGTTAGCTAGCAGCAGCGCAACATCAGTGTCTGTGTCAGTTCACTGCGACTCAATTGTCCAAGAGCCGCCGATGCAGTCCTCTACTTGGAACTCTGTACTAAAGTTCCGGTTTTTACAGATTACTTTTCCAATAAACTGTAAACTTAAGTTATCACACTCCGGTGCAAAACTTCCTTAAAGATTCTGCTACAACAATACACTCCTGCCAACACCGCTAGTCTCTCCTCTCTCTCTCTTCCACATGCGCACACCCACCTCTCACACATGCACATGGCCTCATTGCATGCTCCTCACGTGAAGCAATCAACCCAAAGTAAAGTGCATTCGTGATCACATACATTTCTCAAGCACGATTTAGCACTTCCTTTTCAAAAATAAATGAAATAAAATACATTTAACCATTTCAAACATTCTTATGAACTTTTACACACACAATTTCAACAAACCAAAAACATGTATTTAATCACTTTTTAATACACTTTTCAACCCTATTTATTTATTTATTTATGCCTGTTTTACATGAGCAAATATATATTGATATTTTTTCACTTGGCTACATATCTATCAATATATATATATATAAACATATATATATATATATATATATATATATATATATATACATTTCCCCTTGTTTTATGTTTATGTCCCGTTTTGTCGGTCGGAGCAGTCCGACCGGCTGACATGTCCAGTTTTGTCGGTTGGAGCAGTCCGACCGGCTGATAATCTTTTTATCTATTTTTTTCCCCTTGTTTTATGTTTTTGTCCGGTTTTTGTCGGTTGGAGTAGTCCGACTGTCACAATCCTCCTGTGCCAGTGCGGATTCGGCTGATTAGGAGCAGCTGGGGAGAGGCACAGCTGTGCATAATGACAATCAGCCTGGTATAAAGCCAGGCGCTCCACTCAACTCCACGCTGCGTCATTCAGATACATCTGCCTCTTACCAACCACATCCCGGTCGCATTCCTGCCACACTCCTGCTGCATCATGTTCTGGCCAGAGACTCTCTACTCTCTGCTCACCACCTGCTGTGAGGGCTCCGCTCTCTCATTCCACGGATACTCGGATGGTTCATCACTACTCCTCTGCTCAATTACCTCCGGTGTCTACTCCCAGCCCGTCTGCCCCGCTGTTCACACCCTACCTCCGACACTGGCTCCTCTGCTCCACCTTCCCCCAGTCTCCCGACCCCCCTGGACAGTTTGTGAGTTGCGTTTCCCCGTTTAGCTTAGTTATCCTCTACGTCACGGTCCCGCACCGTCGCCCTTAGTTAATTTCAGTTTCGTCTCTTCCGTTTCCTGATTTATTTCCCTACGCCTCCCTTATGGAGTGCCTCTTTGTTTTATTATTCATTTAATAAATTCTCACTATCTCATACTGCCTGTCTGTAGCCTGCTGCATGGGTTCATTCCAGTCTAGTTTGTGATACCGACCAGCTGATGTGTCCCGTTTTTGTCGGTCGGAGCAGTCCGACTGGCTGATGTGTCCTGTTTTGTTGGTCGGAAATGTCCAACCGGCTGATGCTCTTTTTTATCTATTTTTTTCCCCTTGTTTTATGTTTTTGTACAGTTTTTGTCGGTCGGAGCAGTCCGACCGGCTGATGTGTCCCGTTTTGTCGGTTGGAGCAGTCCAACCGGCTGATTATCTATCTATCTATCTATCTATCTATCTATCTATCTATCTATCTATCTATCTATCTATCTATCTATCTATCTATCTATCTATTTGTTTGTTTTATGGTTTTTGTCGGTCGGAGCAGTCCCACCGGATGTCGCGTCGCTCTTTTTGTTTTATGGTTTTTGTCGGTCGGAGCAGTGCCACCGGCTGTTGCGTCGCTCTTTTTGTTTTATGGTTTTTGTCGGTCGGAGCAGTCCCACCGGCTGTCGCGTCGCTCTTTTTGTTTTATGGTTTTTGTCGGTCGGAGCAGTCCCACCGGCTGTCGCGTCGCTCTTTTTGTTTTATGGTTTTTGTCGGTCGGAGCAGTCCCACCGGCTGTCGCGTCGCTCTTTTTGTTTTATGGTTTTTGTCGGTCGGAGCAGTGCCACCAGCTGTCGCGTCGCTCTTTTTGTTTTATGGTTTTTGTCGGTCGGAGCAGTCCCACCGGCTGTCGCGTCGCTCTTTTTGTTTTATGGTTTTTGTCAGTCGGAGCAGTCCCACCGGCTGTCGCGTCGCTCTTTTTGTTTTATATATATATATATATACAGTGGGTACGGAAATTATTCAGACCCCTTGAAATTTTTCACTCTCTGTGTCATTGCAGCCATTTGCCAAAATCAAAAAAGTTAATTTTATTTCTCATTAATGTACACTCAGCACCCCATCTTGACAGAAAAAAACAGAAATGTAGAAATTTTTACAAATTTATTAAAAAAGAAAAACTGAAGTATCACATGGCCATAAGTATTCAGACCCTTTGTAGTGACATTCATATTTAACTCACATGCTGTCCATTTCTTCTGATCCTCCTCGAGATGGTTCTGCTTCTTTATTAGAGTCCAGCTGTGTTTAATTAAACTGATTGGACTTGATTAGGAAAGGCACACACCTGTCTATATAAGACCTTACAGCTCACAGTGCATGTCAGAGCAAATGAGAATCATGAGGTCGAAGGAACTGCCCAAGGAGCTCAGAGACAGAATTGTGGCAAGGCACAGATCTGGTCAAGGTTACAAAAGAATTTCTGCAGCACTCAAGGTTCCTAAGAGCACAGTGGCCTCCATAATCCTCAAATGGAAGAAATTTGGGACGACCACAACTCTTCCTAGACCTGGCCGTCCAGCCAAACTGAGCAATGGTGGGAGAAGAGCCTTGGTGAGAGAGGTAAAGAAGAACCCAAAGATCACTGTGGCTGAGCTCCAGAGATGCAGTCGGGAGATAGGAGAAAGTTCCACAAAGTCAACTATCACTGCAGCCCTCCACCAGTCGGGGCTTTATGGCAGAGTGGCCCGACAGAAGCCTCTCCTCAGTGCAAGACACATGAAAGCCCACATAGAGTTTGCCAAAAAACACATGAAGGACTCCCAGACTATGAGAAATAAGATTCTCTGGTCTGATGATACCAAGATTGAACTTTTTGGTGTTAATTCTAAGCGGTATGTGTGGAGAAAACCAGGCACTGCTCATCACCTGCCCAATACAATCCCTACAGTGAAACATGGTGGTGGGAGCATCATGTTGTGGGGGTGTTTTTCAGCTGCAGGGACAGGACGACTGGTTGCAATTGAAGGAAGGATGAATGCGGCCAAGTACAGAGATATCCTGGAGGAAAACCTCTTCCAGAGTGCTCAGGACCTCAGACTGGACCGAAGGTTCACCTTTCAACAGGACAATGACCCTAAGCACACAGCTAAAATATCAAAGGAGTGGCTTCAGAACAACTCTGTGACCGTTCTTGACTGGCCCAGCCAGAGCCCTGACCTAAACCCAATTGAGCATCTCTGGAGAGACCTCAAAATGGCTGTCCACCAACATTCACCGTCCAACCTGACAGAACTCGAGAGGATCTGCAGGGAAGAATGGCAGAGGATCCCCAAATCCAGGTGTGAAAAACTTATTGCGTCATTCCCAAGAAGACTCATGGCTGTACTAGCTGAAAAGGTTGCTTCTACTCAATACTGAGCACAGGGTCTGAATACTTATGACCATGTGCTATTTCAGTTTTTCTTTTTAATAAATTTGCAAAAAAATTCTACATTTCTGTTTTTTTCTGTCAAGATGGGGTGCTGAGTGTACATGAATGAGAAATAAAATGAACTTTTTTGATTTTGGCAAATGGCTGCAATGACACAGAGAGTGAAATATTTCAAGGGGTCTGAATACTTTCCGTACCCACTGTAAATTTCCCATTGTTTTATGTTTTTGTCCCGTTTTTGTCGGTTGGAGCAATTCGACCGGCTGATGTGTCCCGTTTTGTCGTTCGGAGCAGTCCGACCGGCTGATGCTCTTTTTATCGATTTTTTTTTTTTTTTTTTCCCCCTTGTTTTATGTTTTTGTCCCGTTTTTGTTGGTCGGAGCAGTTCGACTGGCTGATGTGTCCCGTTTTGTCAGTCGGAGCAGTCCAACCGGCTGATGCTCTTTTTATCTATCAATCAATATATATATATATATATATTTCAAGTTGTTTTATGTTTTTGTCCCATTTTGTCGGTCGGAGCAGTCCGACCGGCTGATGCTCTTTTTATCTATTTTTTCCCCCTTGTTTTATGTTTTTGTCCCTTTTTTGTCGGTCGGAGCAGTCCCACCGGCTGACGTGTCCCGTTTTGTCGGTCGGAGCAGTCCGTCCGGCTGATGTGTCCCGTTGTCGGTCGGAGCAGTCCGACCGGCTGATGCTCTTTTAATCTATTTTTTTCGCCTTGTTTTATGTTTTTGTCCCGTTTTGTCGGTCGGAGCAGTCCGACCGGCTGATGTGTCCCGTTGTCGGTCGGAGCAGTCCGACCGGCTGATGCTCTTTTAATCTATTTTTTTCGCCTTGTTTTATGTTTTTGTCCCGTTTTGTCGGTCGGAGCAGTCCGACCGGCTGATGTGTCCCGTTGTCGGTCGGAGCAGTCCGACCGGCTGATGTGTCCTGTCTTGCCGGTCGGAGGAGTCCGTCCGGCTGATGTGTCCCGTTGTCGGTCGGAGCAGTCCGACCAGCTGATGCTCTTTTAATCTATTTTTTTCGCCTTGTTTTATGTTTTTGTCCCGTTTTGTCGGTCGGAGCAGTCCGACCGGCTGATGTGTCCCGTTTTTTTTTTTCTTCTTTTTCTCCTGTCCAGCAACAGAGCAGGCAGAATGGGGATCTGGCTGCTGCATTGTGCCACACAAGTTTGCTTTTCCAAGGGGAGTTTATAAGTATATGAATCCCCTTGATAATGTTCAGTAATTTATTTAGTTTGAATACTTGTTGATTAGTTAAATATACATAAATTTGCCGGACCTGACAGGGAAACAAAGAGGCAGGAAGAGAGAAACAAGAAAAGAAGAAAAAAACAAACAAAAAAAAAACAAAGGGGGATAGAGAAGAGAAAAGGAAGAGTGCAAGAATACAATAATTTTCCAATTGAAACCGACACAACAGACAACAAGCTAGTACACCTTAACAAAGACACAGCGGAAAGTATCCTACGGGTTTTGTTAGGAAACACAGCTAGTAATTATTCAGAACATCTACGTGAAACGAACAAACTGAGGAAACATGTCTTTTGATATTTTGGCACCAGGACAAACTTAACACCCCACAAGACAACATGGTTGCTATGTCCACATGCAGAGTACGGTGCAATTGTGACTGTGATCATGCAACTATGACCTCTGACCTCCGTGAAGGCCAGAAGCGGGCCCGAGAGCCCACAAGACCCAGGCGAACCGGCAGCGATCCCAGAGTAGAGACCCGAGCCACCAAACCACGAGGATGACCACGGATTGGCCCGGAAGGGGGAGCCCGATCTCACGGGGATTCGTGAAACTGTCACGTAAGTTTTAGTTTCGGTTTCGTGTGCACCAACACAATTTCGTCATGTTTTTCGTGCCGCTCACCATGAAATGCGCGCCAATGTATTTTAAACGGCGGACTTTTCGTGCCACTCAGAACGTATTTCAAAAGAATGTGTATATTATATTTTTAATGTAAAACCGCGGCGAATCCAACGCTATATTTTGCATGACATCGTCCCTAAACATAACCCTAACCATAATCCTAACCATAACCTAACCATAACCTAACCATAAGCCGGTGGTACACTTACCAATTTGCATAGGAATTTCAAGAATGTCCAGCGGCCGGCGGCCGCAAACGCGATCACACAAGCAGTATACGCCGATGGACAGCTTAGATCGTCATGAATCCGCCGGTAAAAACCACTTTCAGATGTGATTACCACAGCGAAAAACATTTCATGGTGAGCGGCACGAAAAACATGACGAAATCGTGTTGGTGCGCACGAAACCGAAACTAAAACTTACGTGACAGTTTCACGAATCCCCGTGAGACCGGGTTGGAAGGGGGCAGAGGGAGAACCCAGCCAGGACCCCCAGCGTCCAGCGGGGCCGGGCCCCAGGCGACCAAGACCGGTGGCCGCCGACCCCGCCAGGGGCCGGAGGCCCAGGGTGGACACAGCCCAGGACCCCGGGCCCCAGGCATCCAAGAGGCAACCCCCGTCCCCCCAGGCAGAGGGGCAACATCACCAGGGGAACCGGCCACCCCAGACGGCCGCCTGGCATGAGCCGGTGCCCCCGCCGCAGCCCAAGATCCAAGGCACCCCCCCCACTGCCCCCTCACCACTCACCAGTGCCCCCCCCCAAAACCCCCCCATAACATCCATACTCATTTACTCACTCACCCACCCATAGTGCCCCATGAGGGCACCCCCGGAAGGCCGGGGGATACCAGGCCACAAATCCGGGCCCCAATTCACCCCTTACATTAGGTGATGGAACTGATCACAGGGGACCAGAGGGAATGAAAATCAGCTAACTGATCCTTTGAATCTGCAGACATTGTCTCGAAGCTGATGTAGTCTAATAAGAGATTCCTATACTGCTTATTGTTCAGATTGTTTTTGGCTTTCCAATTTATAAGGATAGTTTTCTTTGCGATGCATAAGCTGGTGAGAACCATGCATACAGAGTTAGATCCTATGTTGATTTCACCTAGGTCACCTAATAGGCACAGTGTGGGACTTGCAGCAATGTTGCATTTAAACCATAATGACAGGTCTTCACATACCTCAAGCCAGAACCTTTACACAGGTGTGCAGGACCACATGACATGGAGGTAACTGTCAGTCGTGTTATCACTGCAGTGTGAGCAAATATCCGAATGGGACAGACCCATCCTGAACATCCTTTGTCCTGTATAATGAATTCTGTGCAGAATTTTAAATTGTATAAGTTGCATATTTGAGTTCTTTGTCATTTTAAAGGTATTTAAACATATTTGTGACCATGCATTTTGATTAAGGTTACTGGATAGGTCAGCTTCCCATTTTGCTGTAGGAAGAAAGGTGGTATCTTGTGACTTTGATAATATTCTATATACTTTTGATAATAGGTTTGGGGGACGAAGATTTAAGAATTCTTCTACCCTAAGAGGAAGCTGCCAATGTAATTGATTGAGGGTGTATTTTTTCCTATAATAGATTTAAGTTGGTGGTATTCTAAAAATTTTGTGTTGCTAATTCCATATTGTGAAGTAAGTGTGTCAAATGACAGAAAGTTACCATCTTTTATGATATGTTCTAACTGTTTTATCCCTTGATTTCTCCAGTGAGTAAAATTTATCATCTTTTTATTTTGCAGAATGTCAGGGTTATTCCAGATTGGTGTATGTTTATGTAATGGGATGGGGGCTATTGGAAGGGTTGAATTGTGGAATAAGTGAGTAAATGACCAGAGAAGCAAATATTGCAAACCTTGAGTAATGACCGGGTGGAGCACACTTGGAATTTGCCAAAGAGGACAAGACAGAGAGGTGCAATTATTAGGCTTTAATACAAAATGTAATTAAATCAATTTAAAAATGCCCATGAATAAAAATAGGTTTATCCTAAAAGTCCATTAAAATTCAATAAAAACAAATGGGCCAAAAATGCACAATGTGGGTTACCGCTGCCCCTACGTGTGTCAGCTCACGACGCCGCTTCACTCGTCTCGGAATTCCACCCGGCTGGCCACTCCTCTGGCACGCTGGGAACCCTTACATAGACACAACAACAAGTGGCAGTATGCGTTCTCGTACAACAACAGTGTTAGCTTAGCTCATGTCCGCCAAGTGCTACTACTTTCTCTCTCCCGATACTTACACGACAGGCAGGGACTTCTCCCTGCCGCTGCGAGTGAATCACGTCGTAACACTTGCGGTCTCCGGTGCGTGTGCCTTTCCTTTAGCCCCTTTAGCCCGGTTGCGATCTGACTCTGCGTCTCTTCGCTGCTCCCGGCGCCTTGCTCCTGGCGCCCTTGGCGCCTCTCCGCTTCTCTTCCCTTGGTCTCGGCGTCTTGGCGCCCTTGGCGCTTCTGGCGCCTCTCCGCTGCCCGTCCCTTGGTGTCGGCTTCTCAGCGTCCCTCTGCTGCTCCTGTTCAGCTGCTTTATTCTCCCTGGCTTCAATCACGCACAGCTGAGCATGATTGCCCAGGACTCAGTGATTGGGGAAAAACATCATGTGATTTAGGGTTGTCATGGCAACGGCAGGTAGGTGGCAACAACTAATTACACATGCAAATAAACTCAAAAACACAGCAACCCAATAAATC
Organism: Acanthochromis polyacanthus; assembly: GCF_021347895.1. Lineage (NCBI taxonomy): Eukaryota > Metazoa > Chordata > Actinopteri > Pomacentridae > Acanthochromis > Acanthochromis polyacanthus. Next base: position 29,804,163 of record NC_067122.1, on the reverse strand, counting down.
ATAAATACATGCACAACAAACCCAATAAACCATAAATACATGCAAAACAAACAAAGGTATAAGGAAAAACACAAATTAAATGCCACATCCCCTTGTGCCGGCTTACATCTACATGGAATGACTGAAGACTTACTTGATTTTAGAAATTCCCACCAAGCCCTTAAAGAAGAGCTGATATTAATGCTTTTGAAACACTGATAAAATTTAATAGTTGTGCTGATAAATGGCAAGTCAGAAATGGCTATGTTGCTCTACATCTAACCATAGCTCATCTACATTACTCGGTTTTAGCCATTTGGAAATATACTGCAACTTACTAGCTAGGAAGTAGTGACTGAAGTTAGCTAAATCCAGTCCACCTCTATTTTTAGTCTGTTGTAGAGTCTTTAAACTGATACGTGATGGTTTGTTTTTCCAAAGAAATTTGGATAGATGTGAGTCCAGTGATTTAAACCAACAGAGGGATGGTTTGGATGGTATCATTGAGAATAGATAGTTAACTTCAGGTAAAACCATCATTTTAATAGTGGCAACTCTCCCCATGAGTGATATGGGTAAGCGCTTCCACTGTAAAAGATCATCCTCTATTGTTTTCAATAACTGAACATAATTTAGTTTTGTAAGTTCTGATATCCTGGGGCTGCTCAGTGGGGTAGTGGTTAGCACTTTCGCCTTGCAGCAAGAAGATCCCTGGTTCGAATCCCGGGGTGAGCCTGGGATCTTTCTGCATGGAGTCTGCATGTTCTCCCTGTGCATGCGTGGGTTTCTTCCGGGCACTCCGGCTTCCTCCCACAGTCCAAAAATATGCTGAGGTTAACTGAGTACTCTAAATTGCCTGTAGGTGTGAATGTGAGTGTGATTGTTTGTCTGTATATGTAGCCCTGCGACAGACTGGCGACCTGTCCTGGGTGTCCCCTGCCTTCGCCCGAGTCAGCTGGGATAAGCTCCAGCACCCCCCGCAACCCTAGTGAGGATAAAGCGGTGTATAGAGAATGGATGGATGGATGATATCCTGGGAGAGATATTTATGCCTTAATATCTGAGGTTTCCAGACTGTATAGTGATGTTAGGTATTCTTGGTATGTCACAATTAATAGGCATGGCTGTATTCTTAGACCAGTTGATAGAATAATCAGATATCAATGAAAAGTTATTAATAAGCGTAATTGTCTGGGAGATAGACGATTTGGAGTTATTTAGGAAAAGTAATACATCATCTGCATAAAGACTTATTTTATGTTCTATATTGTTGGCTTGGATTCCTCTGATGTCTTTATTTTGTCTTATGGCAGCTGCAAGAGATTCAATAAAGATGGCGAAAAGTGATGGAGAAAGTGGGCAACCCTGTCTGATACCTCTCTGCAAACAGAAACTTGGAGAAGTCTGGTCATTGGTCTTAACACATGCAGCCGGGTTATTATGAAAGATTTTTATCCAGTCTATAAAAGATGGCCCAAAACCAAATCTGTTTAATGTTGCAAACAGAAATTTCCAGTTTACTCGATCAAATGCTTTTTCTGCGTCTAACGAGATAATTGTGGATTCTAATTGATGTATTGTGGAATAATCTATTATGTTAATTAATCTGCGCGTATAAGTGGAAGAATGTCTCCCTTTAATAAAACCTGTATGATCAGGATGTATTATAAGGGGGGTTACTTTTTCTATTCTACTGGTGAGAGCTTTGCTATTAATTTTAAGATGTACATTTATTAATGAAATTGGACGGTAACTAGATGGAAGTGTGGGGTCAGAGAGGGTGCTGTCCCTTTTCCTTTCCTCTCAAAATCTACACCGGAACTTAGTAGACTGACTGCAAGAATCTAAGCTTGTCACTGCTTTCTTCCTTACGAGCCAAACTGTCCCTACCTGTTGTCAGCCCCTGCTGTCTAAAGTGAAAATGTAAAACACTGCACTTGTTCTATTTCTGGTTTTAAATAACAAAATAATTCTGGCTAAGTTCATATTTGAAGGTATTTTTTGTTTGTTTTTAATTTCTGTTACAATTTTATGAAAGGTGGGAGCCAACATTGTCCAAAATTCTTTATAAAATTCAACTGGATAGCCATCTGGACCTGGTGCTTTATTGTTCGGCATATGCTGCAGAGATTTGTGGAGTTCTTCGACTGACAGAGGAGAATCCAGCACCAATCTATTTTCATGTTGTAGTTTTGGTAGAGTAATTGAACTAAAGAACTGATTAATGTCCTCTTCTGTTGTGTTTATATTTGATTTGTATAATCCTTTATGGAAATCTCTAAAGGTATTATTTATCTTATCTGCGTCATGGCTGATGTTTCCATCTGGGTCTTTGACAGCAGAGATTGTTGTTTTCTCTTTGTTTACTTTTAATTGATTGGCCAGAAATTTACCAGATCTATTGCTATGTTCAAAGTTCTCTAAGCGAAGTCTTTGCACCATGAATTTAGTTTTATTATCTATAATTTCATTAAGTTCAAGTTTAGCTTGTCTTATATCCTTCAGCGGGTGCTCCTCTGGAGAAACACGATAAGCTTCCTCCAGGGATTGAATTAGAAGTTCTAACTCTGAGATTCTTGAAACCTCTTTCTTTTTCTTATCTGAAGAGAAAGATATTATTTTTCCTCTCAAAACTGCTTTTCCTGCTTCCCACAGAACACACGCTGATGTTTCTGGCAAGTCGTTATCTTCTAGATATATAGACCATTCTCTTTTAACATAGCTGATAAATTCGGAATCTTTAAGTAATGATGTGTTAAATCTACAGTTTGTAGTTGAGGGTTTATTATTCTTATTTTTAAGAGTGAATGATACAGGTGCATGATCGCTGATGGTAATGGGATGGATTTTGATTTCTGAAATGTCATTCATCAGCGTGTTGCCAATTAAAAAATAATCTAGTCTAGAGTAAGAACGATGAGCTGAAGAAAAGAAATGTATATTCTCTTACGGTAGGGTGATGAGAGCGCCATGCATCACAAAGACCAAAATCCTTCATATATTGTTGAACTGTTTCTGAGGATTGCCACACTCGCTGGTTTCCTGTGGTACTGAGCCTGTCCATTCCCGGGTCACATACCATGTCGAAGTCCCCTCCTATAATCAGTGCGTTATTTGAGTAACCATCAAGTGAAGTGAAGACGGAGTGAAAAAAGGAGGGGTCATCAACATTTGGTCCATATGCATTCACAATGCACAGTTTAACATTTTGGATGGATAATACAACTATAATGAATCTGCCTTGTGGGTCTGCAATTGTGCTATCAATACTGAAGTTTAGTCTTTTATTTATAAGGACTGCTACTCCTCTTTGCCTAGAATTATAACAGGCTGAGTACACATGTGGAAACTGTGCTGATGGAAGAAGATCCAATGATGAATTTGATAAATGAGTGTAGGATTTCTTGATATGTGTTTTGATATATGTTTTAAGGGTTTTCTCCACCAATTATAATCGTAAGATTATAATAATGTCGGGTTAATGTTTGCTCAAATGGGGTTAAGGGTTTTATACAGAATTATTATATAGTCTACCTGATATTCGACCAGCGAAGTATTTAGATTAGACAAATATAATAATTAGCCTATGAAACACTTCATGTTGCGTTGTCAAGGGATCATAAGGGGAATTATTTAGCTTGAGAGGTTATGTATAAAATTGAGGTAGCTGGAATCTATACAAGTTAGGGACCAAAATGTGAACAACAAAACAATTGAGGCACTGAACTTATATTTATGTACATTTATTAAACTAAGCTAAACAATAACAACAACAATAACACACATTAAGATGAACAACAACAACACAAACGAATAAGATGGTGAGATGTGAATGATGGGAAAAGGGAAGGAAGAGAACACAATATTTCAACGTAACACTGGGATTAATATTACACTTGAAATATGGAGTTCTGAGGGAAACAGGATAAGTAGACCACACCTGAAAGCAGCCGTCAATTTGATAGTAGGCTAATTTGTTAGCCTGTAAATATTATCTTTGAAAAGATAATTTGAGAAAGCTGCACCAAGTTCCAGTGACTGAAAGGTACTTGCGTGCCGTGATGATGATAATGATGATGATGATGATGCCTCGGTGGATGGTCCGGTCGGCCTTGTTTGATGTGGGTCGGAACAAAGGTGGACAGAGTGGAGCCTCAGAGTGATGGATAGCAAGTCGACTTCAAAATTCAGGAGAACTCAGGAGAACTCAGGAGAACTCGGAAGAACTCGGAAAAACTCAGAGTGGTGCTTTCAGGAGAACTCAAAAGAACTCTCAGAGTGATGGATGGCAAGTGGACTTCAAATTTCAGGAGAACTCAAAAGGCTGGTTTCAGATGTGGTCTTTTAAAGTGTGCCTTTGCATATCATTAACTCAGCAGGGGTCTGGTACATCCCTGTCAGGGAAGGCTGATGTCCAGAGGTCCCTCACAGAGTTACATTTTCAGGAAATTTCTGTAACTTTCCAAAATATTAAAATTTGTTGAACATGGTTTATCTAGGAGCATTACTGACAGATAGCTGATTAAAATGGTACCAAACATGCTCATATGTGATCGGCAGACATGTTAAAATGATGACACTGATACTAATCAGGAGGAGTAAAATATTAAAAGTAAGGCAAGAGGTAGATTAATCACAAAATCATTGAAAAGTTCACTTGTTTGGTGAAATGGATGTACAAAAAAGGAGTTTTGTCCAGAATTGGGAGATGATTGTCTTTGTTAGCTTTGAGGTGAGTCCAGAGTTCCTTTGTTTGTGAATGGAATGTTTTTGAAGTGTTCCTCCAGGTTTCTGAGCTTCCCCTCTTCTGTGATTCAGGAATCAGTCAGAATTTTATTGCCCTCAATTTGGTTCCTTTGAGGCTTGATGGTGCTTGGGGTTTTTGAGCCAGGTTCTTGCTAAAACAGGTCCAATACACATCCTGGAGGTCTGTATTGGGGGGAATCCTTTAAAGTCAGCTCTCGGCATTGCTTCCTGCTGACTTGGTGCTTCGCGCCCCCATGCCAGACATGTCCCACATCTGGCGTGGTGTCCTGGTGTCCCTCTTGCTTCGCTGATCAAAAGGGGAGCCTCGTCTCCACTGTGGCTGTGAAGGTGTTAAATCTGTTCTTGTCATGTTCCACTGTTGATAATGATGGCTGGTCGATCCTACAAGAGTTTCCTGCAATAAGACAATGTCTGCTTGTAAATTCTGCAGTTGCCGATTGATTTTCAGTCTCTTTTCCCTTGTACCAGCTCCACGCACATTCCAAGTGACAAACCTTAGTGTGTTCATGACTGAGCAACAAAAGTAAGTGCTACATGCATATTACCAGAGCTTATATCTAAAAGGGGCCCCATACGTGCATACATGCCAGCCGGGTGTGCATTCTGAATCACCCTGTTAAATATTTTCAAACGTGGTTGTGCTGTTCCAACAAACTTTAAGTAAATGTGTTTATGTGAGCTGTGTATAGTGCTGATGTGTGTCAACAAATTCCTATTCTCATGTCTGTCTGTGAGGTTTAAGTGATTATTACGGGTGAAATAATGGTGAACTGTGAAAAGGTGAGAAAGAAAAAGAGTGAAAAGTGAAAGAAATAACAGTGAGAAAAATAAATATTATTTAAAAAGGACATTGGTGCTGTAAGCAGTGCAGCTGCATAAAAGCCTGGCTCTTTCCACTACGCCTTGCTGGGCCATTGACTGAGATTCCCCATATGACCACCTCTCCCCGTTTAGTTTTAATTTAGTTTTCATTGTGGTCCTAGGCCGTCGCCTTTTGTTAGTTTAGCTTATCCGTTTATTAGTTATTGCTCAGTTTATTTCCCATGCCTCCTGTTGAATATTCCCTGTTCATTTATTATTAAAACCTCTCCATAAATCATCCACCTGTCTGCCTACTGCTTGGGTTCTACACTCCAGTTCGTAACAGAATGGCCCAGCCACCCAAGAAACCCAGCAGGCAACCCAGATTATTTGGACCTGCCCATGTCCCCTATCGGCCCCTGGGATATTTTTTTTGAAACCCCAGAGTCATATGATTTTTTTGATGGCCCTGTATGCCCTGTTGCAGGAATGGAAAAAACCGGTTGGGCAGGCTTATAAAGATGCAGCGGTTTCTATGGGACGCAGGTTGACTTTTGAGAAACCAGAGTTGGTTCCCTACCTTCCCAGCAACCTCCTGCGTTTCCTGCGCACACCAATTAGCCTGCCCAGCCTGCTGCTTCCATTCCTCGTCCCTGGTTCATGCCCAGGAGAGGCTGCCTCCCTCCCGGATGAGGAGAGGCCCCGAGCTGTTCCACTCCCTCTGGCTGAGGAGAGGCCCCGGGCCGCCTCACTCCCTCCGGCTGAGGAGAGGCCCCGTGCCGCCTCACTCCCTCCGGTTCCTGTGGGGTCCATCGCCCCATCTTTGGTTCCTGTGGGGCCCATCGCCCCGTCTTTGCTTCCTGTGGGGCCCATCGCCCCGTCTTCTGTCCTAGTGGGGGCCATCGCCCCGTCTTCTGTTCCTAGTGGGGGCCATTGCCCCATCTTCTGTCCTGGTGGGGGCAATCGCCCCGTCTTCTGGTCCTAGTTAGGGCCATTGCCCCATCTTCTGTCCTGGTGAGGGCAATCGCCCCGTACTTCTGTCCTAGTCGGGGCCATTGCCCATCTTCTGCCTAGTGGGGGCCATTGCCCCATCTCCTGTCCTGGTGGGGGGCCAATCGCCCCGTCTTCTGTCCTAGTGAGGGCCATTGCCCCATCTTCTGTCCTGGTGGGGGCAATCACCCCGTCTTCTGTCCTAGTGGGGCCATCGCCCTGTCTTCTGTCCTCGTGGGGGCCATAGCCCCGTCTTCTGTCCTAATGGGGGCCATCGCCCCGTCTCCAGCCCGTGCGGCCCTGTAGCCTGGAAGAGGCTTTAAAACCTTCCCGGCGCCTGCTGAGAGGTGTAAAGCCTCCCCGGCATCCTTAAAGATGCTAAAAGCTCCCACCGCAGCCGTAAAGGGAGCATAAGCTCCCCTGCAGCATTAAAGGAGCGAAAGGCTCCTCCTGCAGTGTCTGAGGAGCAAGAAGCTCCCTTGCAGTGTCTAAGGACAAGAAGCTCCCCCCACGGCCTTGAAGCAGACAAGAAGTTCCCCCTGCGCCTTGAAGGAGCAAGAAGCCCCCTCCGCGGGCTGGAGGAGGCGTCCCACCTCAGCAGCTTCTAAGAAGCTAAAGCTTCTCCTGCAGCCTTGAGGAAGTGTAAAGCTTCTCCTGCAGCCTTGAAGAGGTTTCCCGCCTCTCCTGCAGCTTGAAGAGGTTTCCCACTCTCCTGCAGCTTTTGACAAGGCGGAAACGCCTTCCCCGAGTCCTTGAGAAGCGTAGCGCCTCCTCGGCAGCCTTGAGAAGGCGTAGTGCCTTCCCCGAGTCCTTGAGAAGGCGTAGCGCCTCCTTGCAGCCTTGAGAAGGCGTTAGTGCTACTGCCGAGTCCTGAAAAGGCATAACGCCACCCCTTGAACCCTCAAAAGGGCATAGCTCCTCCTCGGCAGCCTTGAGGAGACGTATCGACTCCTCCCAAACCCAGAAGAGGCCAAGCGCCTCTCCACCAGCCTTGAGAAGAGAAACGCCTGCAGTGGGCCACCCCCAATTGGTCTACTGCAGGTGGTCTCCTTGCCCCCATTTTTTCTCCTAGGTCCTGCCCAGCTCCCCAAGAATCCCCAGTTCCATTTTCAGCTCCGTCCCCAGTTCAGCTCCTCGAAAGATCCCCAGTTTTTTGTTTAGTTCAGTCCTCTGCTTTTTGTTTGTTCAGTCCCCAGTCCCAAATCAAGCCCCGTCCCAGTCCACAAACCCAGTCCTGTCCTGGATGCGCTGTGCGAGCAGCAGCTGGTTACAGGAGCTCTCAACCCTATTTTTCTTACTTTTTTGTTCTTTCTATTGTAAATAGGGCACTTTTCTTATTTTTCCTTAAAGTGGGTGAAGCTTCGTGCAATCGTGCATATGGGAACCCACTTTTATCACAGTTTTATTCGGAGTTGTGCTGTTTTTGCACTTTTGGAACTTGCTTCAGGAGAGCCCTCTGGACACAGTGGTGGGCCGCTCTGAGGAACAAAGACGCGACACACGTGAGACCCTTCTCGGCCTCCGCAGCTCATCCTTTCTTACACGGAGAGGCCCATGTCCCCGCGGAGATACGAGGGAAAAGAAGAGGCTTGCAGAGGAGGACGGCGAAAGCGCAGGACTTATTTTCCCTCCATCATCATGGGGAAACGTCCTCTCCATCACCAACAAGGTAGAGGAGCTGGCCACGCTGACGCGGCTGAAGGAGCATCGCGAGTGTAGCCTCATGGTGTTCACGGAGACGTGGCTGAATGGACATACACCGGACTCTGTGGTTTCCTGAATGGTTTTACACTCGTGCGCGCGGACCGGAACGCGGTGGGAAGCGGCAAAAAGTCTGGGGGAGGACTGGCTGTGTACGTGAATGAGCGGTGGTGTAACCCAGCAAATGTGCACATGAAGAAACAGCTGTGCACGTGGGACTTGGAGATCTTACGGTGGCGCTGCGGCCGATTATCTACCGAGGAGTTCTCGTACGGTGATTGTGTTTTGCATGTACATCCCACCATCAGCTCATGCAGGGACAGCGTGTGAAAGACTCCACAGCGCGTGAGCGAAGCCCAGAGCGCCATCCCCGGGGCGCTAGTGCTGATTCAGTGGAGACTTCAACCACGCCTCCCTCACCGCCTTCTCCCAACTTTCACACAGTATGTCACGTGTCACACGCGGGGCGACAAGACACTGGACTTACTGTATGTGAATGTGAAAGGCGCCTACACCGCTGCCCCCTCCCCCCACTGGGCCGCTCGACCACAACCTGGTTCATCTGCTCCCCCACTACACACCCAAGGTGAGAAGAGGACCTGTGCAGAAGAGGACTGTGAAGGCATGGACAGATGAGGCCAGTGAGAGACTCAGAGACTGTTTCCAGACCACAGACTGGAGCGTGCTCTACAGTCCTCATGGAGAGACATCGATGGCCTCACGCATGCATCACAGATTACATCAACTTCTGCGTGGACAGCACTGTGCCAACTCGGACGGTACGGTGCTTCTCCAACAACCACCCCTGGGTCACCCCTGAGCTCAAAGCCCTCCTGAACCAGAAGAAACGGGCTTTCATCTCAGGGGACAGAGAGGAGCAGAAGAGAGTGCAGCGTGAGCTCCAGTGGCGGATCAGACGGCCAAGAAGGACTATGGGAAGAAGCTGGAGGAGAAGCTGGTTCAGAACAACGGTGCGGGACGTGTGGAGAGGACTTAAGAACATTTCTGGGCATGGACAGAGTGCCAGAGGGCACAGCTGATGGAGACCAGCGCAGGGCGGACGAGCTGAACTGTTACTTTAACAGATTGACTCTCCCCCCACCCCCTCTGCCCCCCTTCCTGCTCCCCCCTCTTCACACATCCCCAGCCCAGCGGACTCTCCTTCCTGCGACACCTTCACCGGCCCCCCATTCACCCACATGGACTATTCCCACCCCCTGCAGCCCACCTCACTCCCCCCTCACTCCCCCTCCTCCTTCACACCGGACCAGATGAGGAGAGAGCTGAGGCGACTGAAGCAGAGGAAATCTGCAGGACCAGATGGCATCAGTCCCAGGCTGCTGAGGACCTGCGCGAACCAGCTCTGTGAGGTCCTCTGCCACCTCTACAACCTGAGCCTCAGCCTGGAGCGGGTCCCCGTCCTGTGGGAAAACCTCCTGCGTGGTCCCAGTCCCTAAAACAGCTCACGCCAAGGAACTGGCCCACTACAGACCTGTCGCCCTCACCTCCCACCTCATGGAAGACCATGGAGAGGCTCTTCCTCCACTACCTCCGCTCAGTGGTGAGCTCCAACCTGGACCCGCTGCAGTTTGCTTACAGGCCCAACATGGGGGTAGAAGACGCTGTCATCTACCTGCTGCAGCGAGCGCCTCACTCACCTGGAGAGCGCGCCAGCCGCTGTGAGAGTCATGTCTTTGACTTCTCCAGCGCCTTCAACACCATCAGGGCCGGCGCTGCTGCGGGGGAAGCTGGTGGACGCGGGAGTTGATGGACATCTCGCTGCCTGGACCACTGACTACCCTCACTGACCGTCCACAGTACGTGCGGCTGCGTGGCTGTGAGTCAGAGGTGGTAGTCTGCAGCATGGGGGTGCCCCAGGGCACCGTCCTCTTCGCCCTTCCTTTTCACCATCTATACCTACAACACGGACAGCTGCCATCTCCAGAAGTTCTCCGATGACTCCGCAATTGTGGGCCGTGTGTCCGAGGGGAACGAGCTGGAGTATTGGTCGGTCATCATGGACTTTGTGGACTGGTGTGAGCGCAACCACCTGTGCCTCAACACCAGTAAGACGAAGGAGATGGTGGTCGACTTCAGGAGAAGGACACTCCCACATCCACCAGTGAACATCCAGGGGCAGGACATTGAACAGTGGACAGTTTCAAGTACCTGGGTGTTCACCTCAACAATAAACTGGACTGGTCCCACAACACTGATGCTCTGTACAAGAAGGGCCAGAGTCGCCTCCACCTTCTGAGGAGGCTGAGGTCCTTCGGAGTGTGCAGACCTCTACTAAGGACTTTCTATGACACTGTGGTAGCCTCTGCTTTCCTCTACGCTGTCGTCTGCTGGGCCCTGGGCAGCACAGAGCGGGACATGAAGAGACTGAACAAGCTGACCAAGAGGGCCAGCTCTGTCCTGGGCTGCCCACTGGACTCTGTGATGGATGTGGGTGAGAGGAGGATGTTGACCAAACTCTCATCCATCATGGACAACAGCTCCCACCCACTGCACCGGACTGTAGTGGAGCTGAGCAGCTCCTTTAGCACGAGACTCAGACATCCTCAGTGTAAGAAGGAGCGCTACCGCAGGTCCTTTCATCCCCACTGCCATCAGACTATATAACACTACTGTGTAGTTGTTATAATGTGCAATATTTATTATCTTGTTCTTGCACTTTCGTGACTTTTGCATTCCTCTGTTTTTTGTTCCTAAGAGCCCTGTAACAGTAAATTTCTCCTTTGTGAGATCAATAAAGTCTATCTTATCTTATCTCAATTCTACCCCCCGAGGGGTCCTCGGTCCCTAATTCAGTCCTGTCCCCCAAGGGGTTCCTCATTCCTTATTTTGTGTAGTCTTCTGTCCTACTCCCTGAGGTGCCCAATCTTAAGCCCAATCCTGCACCCGGGTCCAGTCCAGTTCCAATCCAGTCCAGTCCCAGTCCAGTCCAGCTATAGTCTAGTCCAGCCCAGTTCTACTCCAGTCCAGTTCAAGTTCAGTCCAGTCCAGTTCAGTCCTAGTCCAGTCCAGTGCTAGTCCAGTCCAACTTGAGTCCAGTCCAGTCCAGTTCAGTCCTAATCCAGTCCAGCTATTGTCCAATCCAGCTCGAGTCCAGTCCAGTCCAGTTTCAGTCCAGTCCAGTTCTGCCCCAGAGGGGCCCTCGGCTCCAGCTCTGCCCCGGAGGGGCCCCCGGCTCCGGCTCCAGCTTCCTCCGCACCCCATAGGGACCTCCAGCTCCGGCTCCGGCTCCGGCTCCGGCTCCGGCTCCGGCTCCGGCTCCGGCTCTGGCTCTGGCTCCGGCTCCAGCTCCAGCTCTGCAACCGGAGGGGTCCCCAGTCCTGGCTCCAGCTCTGCCCCCGGAGGGGTCCCCGGCTCCAGCTCCGCCCCCGGAGGCGGCCCCCGGCTCCAACTTCGGCTCCTGTTCGGCCCCCGGAGGAGTTCTACCGCCGCCGGTTACGAGTCCGGCTCCTGGAGGATTTTCGTTGGATTAGCTGCCGGTTCCCAGTCGGTCCAGCTGCCGGTTCCCAGCCCAGCCTCCGGAGGGTTCCCGTTGGTCCAGCTGCTGGTTCCCAGCCCGGCCTCCAGAGGGTTCCCGTCGGTCCAGCTGCCGGTTCCCAGCTCGGCCTCCAGAAGGTCCCCATCAGCCCGGCCATCAGTTCCCTGTCCAGCTTCCAGGCCATCCTCCAGAGCGGTTCCTTCAGCCTGTCCGGTTCCAGCATGTCCATCCTCCGAGCCGTCCTCCGGAGTTGTCCCTCCCACCCGCCCAACCCCAGCCCACCCATCCCTCGGGCCGTCCCCCGAGCGATTCCTCCAGCCTGTCCGGCTCCAGTCTGTGCAGCCCCCGGGCTTTCCAGCACAGCCGGCGCAGATTATCAATCAGGGCTGCATAAAAGCCTGGCTCTTTCCACTATGCCTTGCTGGACCATTGACTGAGATTCCCCGTATGGATTACACTGCTGTCTGGACTTGTCAAACCCTGGATATTCTTCGCCTGCTCCGTCTCCCTCCTCACCCCGGAATTCTCATCTGTTTGTCTCCCATCCTCCGCTCCGGCGTCTGCCCATGGTCTACTCGCTCCTCAGTCTCCGCCATATTCTCGCCATCAGTTCCCTCAACTCTGCCCCGCCTCGTCTCCTGGACATTCTGTAAGCCACCTCTCCCCGTTTAGTTTTAGTTTAGTTTTCATTGCGGTCCTAGGCCGTCGCCTTTTGTTAGTTTAGCTTATCTGTTTATTAGTTATTGCTCTGTTTATTTCCCGTGCCTCCTGTTGAATATTCCCTGTTCATTTATTATTAAAACCTCTCCATAAATCATCCACCTGTCTGCCTGCTGCTTGGGTTCTACACTCCAGTTCGTAACAATCTAGTACTTCTGTTGATGTATTTTGATTTTATTCTCAAGCAAAATATCTTCTAATTTTGTTTATGCATTAATATAAAGTCAAAACTTGAAAACAGCCTCAATACGTCACCACAAAACTGCAGGATAAAAGGACAAACTTCTTCATGTGTCCATGCTGGGAAAACAGCAGCTGCTGGGTTTCGCTGCCAGTTTAATGTCATGACACAAAGCTGCTGACTCCTCGTCTCAAGAAACCTCAAACTGCACAAACAGAACTTTCCGAAGTCAATATCTTTCTTCTGTCATGTGATTGTGTTAATTAGTAGATTTAGAACATGACAGTGACAGTAAATGTCATCATCTGTCATCACCTGTCAAGCACAGGTGGTTTAACACAACAACACTAATTAGTATTAACAGTTAATTAAATGTGTAATGTCAAATAGTCACTAAATGATCAGGAATCATCACCCCAAATCAGAATTTCCCCTCGTGGGATTAATAAGGGATATAAAAAACTCTGCAGATTTTTTTTAGCTCAACAGACTGTCATGTCTGTTTTAAGTCACTGCAGGCTGCTGTTTTCAGGAAAACATAAAAATAAAAAAATCCCCCCAAATCGAGTTGCAGTCTGAATTGCCTTTTTGTTTCTCTTCATGCAAATTCACAGCTCAGACAAATTCAAGAGAACAGTGATTTAGAGATCTAGAACCATGCTAATTGTCAGATTCAGATCCTAAAGGGCCATGCTTCTTTGTTTGAGAATATCAGTGGTATCTGTGAATTTTGAACATAGATTTGTTACATGAACAGCACGTTACATGGCTTTGCATTTGCTGAATATGTAAATATGCAGCTGTTTGCTAACATGTTAGCAACCGCAACAACTTTAGAAGGCAATAACCTCTAAATGTTGTGTTTCCAGCTTGTTTTGTCGCCGTCAAGTGTCTCAAAACCATATTTTAGATTTTTTTCTTCAATCATGTTACACAGATATGAGGTTATTAAAAATCTGAGAAAAATGTAGTCACTGCACCTTTAATGTCCTCATTGGCTCAAATCCAAAGCAAGCAGGTTAGTGAGTGAATAAATTTGTCTAAATTGCTGCGTAGTTTCAGATACTCTTGACTTTAGATGAGATAATTTGACAATTTGGTTTCAATTTTTACCTTCATGAGTCCAACTTGCTCATAGTTGCTCACAACTGAACATTAATGTTGTCATTGGAACCCTTATAGATAATGAAATGCAAATGTTTCTCTTCATATATGGCTGTCAAAGGTTGAAAGTAGAAGGTAAAAGATAAACCACAGGAAAATTAAACATCACTGTGTTGGGGGGCAAGATGGCGTCGTAGCGACAGCGCGGTGTTACGTTGTGCTCCGGTAATTTGTCCAGTTATTCGATTATCTTACAGATTTACAAGGCAGGTGTTACCCTCTAAAGTGTGGGAGCGATTTATAATGAACATTGACGACTACTTTTTGCAAATGCCAAGGAAAAAAACACGAAGGTTGCTCAAGAGGTGGGGGAGCGAGACGAGAGTGCTAGTGAGGTTGCTAGCTTGACCACTGCAGCAGCAGAGGGAGATACCGGTAATGTTGGCAGTGACCCGAGCTTTCTTCAGGCTATGAATAAACTAACTGCTAACATCACAAAAGTCATTGATACTAAAGTGGACATGGTGTTGGCAGCCATAAAGAACAAACAACCCAAATTCAGGCGTTGGGGACACGGGTCGGTGAGGCGGAGGACAGGATCGCCAGCGTGGAAACAGCGGCTGAATCACTACAAGCTAAGGTGACATGTCTGGAGAAGCAGGTGACCAGAATGCTAGACCACATCTATGATCTAGACAACCGAAGTTGCAGATGTAATGTGCGAGTGGTTGGTTTGCCGGAGGACTTTGAAGGGTCTGATCCTGTTAATTTCATGGAAAAGTGGTTACCCACCCATCTAAAAATCTCAACAAAAACGGAAGGATCAAACTGGACCGCGCACACTGTTCTCTTGCACCAAAGCCTGGACTTAAACAACGCCCCAGACTGATGGTTCTAAAGTTTCACAACTTTACCGACAAACAGCGTGTAATGGATGCTGCCCGCTGCTGTGGAGCCAACCCGGACCACGCCGCCACTGGACCACGGGTATCCTTCTACAATGATTACTCGGCAGCGGTTGTTAAGAAGCGCAAAGCGTTTGACGAGATAAAGGCACAGCTGAAAAGGAAGAATATAGACTATGCATTGGTTTATCCTGCCACGCTCAAGATGACTGTTAATGGGGTAGAGAAGAGGTTCAACACCCCTGAAGATGCTGCGGCGTTTGTGGACTCTATCGGCTGAACTGTCTGAATGAGTAAATGTTTCCACATTGGACATTCTCTTTTCTACTAACGGACTGGAACTTTGGTGTGTATTTGTATGTGAGTACTCGCCTTGCTTTCCCGTTACTTTAACTTTATTAATATATATGTTATCTATAATTAACCTCCCTGCCGTTATTAACTGCCGAGTAATTTAATGATGCATTGCCGTGGGCGCAGTGGGACCTGTGTTTTGTCTTTGGTTAGAAGTAAGTGCAGTTTGTTGATCCACTGGCTTTTAGCCATGGATAGGGTGAAATCTTCAGTTCCCTGCAGGTTAAGTAGGAGTGGTCCCACATCATTTTTTGTTTTGTCTTTCAATTTGTATATAGTTCTGACTAACTTGTTCATGTGCAGCTCAGTGACTTTATTTTTCTTTTATTTTCAAGAGGTTTTCAGGCTTATGCTTACAGGGATAGGTTAAGGCAATGTCAAATAGACTCCGTATCTGTACCTGGAATATAAAAGGTATGCATAATCCCATAAAACACAGGAAAGTTCTTACCTTCTTTAAAAAAGAAAACATAGATTAGCACTTGTACAAGAATCTCATCTTGATGATAAAGAACATCTAAAACTGAAACAGGGTTATTTTGGTCAAATTTTCTTTTTATCATTTACAACCAGAAGCAGGGGTGTAGCTGTGCTTATGAAAAAGAATCTACCTTTTAAGCTGACAAACTATATTAAGATATAAATGGTCGCTACATTTTAATTAAAGGCACTTTGCAGGGACAAGATATTTTAATATTGAATGTTTATTACCCACCAGGTCCCTCCTTTGATTTTCTTACTAAAATATTCCTAGAACTTGTAGAAATGACAGCTGATTTGGTTATTGTAGGTGGTGATTTTCATTGTATTTTAAATCCACTCATTGACAGATTCCCTCACAGCCTATTGACTCCCTCTTCTCAGGCCATTGCTCTCCATAATTTATGTCAGGATTTTGGATTTGAAGACGTATGGAGAAATATTCATCCCTCAGATAAGGCTTACACTTTTTTTCGCCACCTCATGAATGCCAGATAAGAATTGACTTTTTTTTCCTCCCCAAAACTGAACTGCAATCTGTTTTGTCCTGTGATATTGGCAGTATAACTATATCAGATCACGCAAGTATTATTATGGATCTGAAACCAAAAACCGTCATTTACCGAACACAGCAATGGAGATTTAATACTTCAGTTCTTAAAGATAATACCTTTACCTCTTATTTTTTTTACAGAATTTAAGGTGTTCTGGTCTGTGACTTCATGTTCAATAGATAACCCCTCTTTACTGTGGGAAACTTGTAAGGCCTTTGCAACAGGGCTGATCATATCTTACTCCACCACTAAAAAGCGTCAGAATTTAGAGAAACAAAAATCCTTGGAGTGTGAACTGTCAAATAAAGAAATAGCATACATTAATAGCCCATCACCTGCTTTATGGAGAGAAATCTTGGCTCTCAGATCAGCCATAAACTGTCTCCTGACTATTAAAGCAGAGCGTAAGATTAAATATACTAAACAGAAGTTCTATGAATACAGAGAAAAACCAGGTAAATGTCTTGCATACTTAGTGAAAAAGCAAATAGAATCCCAGTCTATCACTACTATAGTGGACACTGATGGCAACAGAGTTTTTGAAAATAGACAGATAAATGAATGTTTTAAAAAATTCTATGTCAATCTATATTCTTCTGAGCAAACAGAGGACGCTTCTAAATTAATGGATTGTTTCTTTACTCAGATTAAGCTTCCAACAATAACAGAACAACAAAACAATGTTCTCAATGGTCCAATTACAAAACAAGAGTTAATTAATGCTATTAAAAGTCTCCAAAACAGGAAATCACCCGGGCCTGATGGGTTCACGGGGGAATTTTACTACTTTTGGAACCCTTACTAGGGATGTTAAATCATTCATTTTGTACCGAGGAATTACCTCAAACTCTCAAAGAGGCTAATATATCTTTGATACTAAAAAAAGGTAAATCTCCGGAGTCTTGCTCATCTTATAGACCCATTGCTTTGTTAAATGTAGATAGGAAAATACTTGCAAAAGTGTTAGCTGTTCGATTAGAAATCTCCTGCCGTTTCTAATTAAAGAAGATCAAACTGGATTCATAAAAGGCCGCAACTCAACAAGCAATATGAGACGCCTCTTAAACGTAATTCAAGCCTTTAAACGGAAGTCCATAGATGGTTTAGTGCTTTCTCTGGATGTAGAGAAAGCCTTTGACCGAATTGAGTGGTCTTTTTATTTTATACCTTAGAAAAATTTGGACTAGGCTTCAACTTTGTCAAATGGGTTAAAATACTATATAATGATCCTCAAGCAGCAGTTATGTCAAATGGACTCAAGTCAGAGTATTTTTGTACACATAGAGGCACACGGCAGGGTTATCCCCTTTCCCCTCTCTTGTTTGCCTTGGCTATTGAGCCACTGGCTGAAGCCATCAGAACAAATCCCTTGATATACGGTCTACAGATTGGTAATTACTGTCATAAGATTACTTTATATGCTGACGATGTGTTAGTTTTTCTGAGTGATCCTGAGATGTCAGTGCCAGCACTAATTAATGTCATTAACATGTTTAGTACATTTTCAGGGTATAAGATTAATTTAAATAAATCAGAAGCCATGCCCCTGGGAAGTCTTACCACCATACCCCAAACCATACCATCTTTCCCTTTTAAATGGTCGCTTTCAGGTTTCTTTTATTTGGGCATTTTTGTCACCCCATCATTTGACCAAATGTACAAAGCTAACTTTGTTCCCTTGTTCAGTAAAATAAAACAAGATTTAGATCGATGGAACTCTCTTCCTGTCTCTTGGCTGGGACGTGCAGCCTTGATAAAGATGGTTGTATTACCCAGACTGCTTTATCCTATTCAAATGATCCCTGTATTGTTCTCAAAGAGGGTTCTCAAGGACTTGAACAGTTGGTTGACCTCTTTTATTTGGAATAAACGCAGACCAAGAATTAAATTGGCTGTCCTACAACTGCCAAGTGCATTGGGTGGCTTAGATATGCCGAACATAAAAAATATAACAGTTGTCTGCTCACTTGAAGTTCATTTCTGAGTGGATAAAGAACAAATCATCTTGCATCTGGCTGGATATTGTATCATCCTTATCAAAATATAAATTGCGAAACATGTTATTTATTAAGAATTTTAAGAATATTACAGAGAGTTGCTCTAATCCAATAATACTTAATGCCTTAAAGGCATGGAGGTTGGTGTGACATCTAGAGGGAAGGTCTAAACTAACTTCAATGTTTACTCTTATAATTAATAATCCAGATTTCCTTCCAGGCATTTTAGATTCTGGTTCTCAGCTTTGGTGTGACAAAAATATAAGTATACTTGGGGACTTATTTCAGAATAATGGTTTGATGTCATTTGAACAATTAAGAAATGCACACCAGCTCTCAAGGCAGGATTTTTTCCACTTCTTACAGCTGAGGCATTACGTTACTCAGAGTACTACCCTTATAGAGCATCCAGAAGTGTCTGTAACTGAGAAAATGTTACTACAGCATCCAGAAAAAAATGTCTTTGAGCTCTGTTTACAAGGTATAGTCTGATATTTCACCAACTGATACGCAGAGGGTGAAAGGTGTATGGGAGAAGGATTTATCAGTGACTATTAGTGATGAGGTGTGGGAAAGTATTTGGAAACATGCAAGGAAGATTTCAATATGCTCACGGACCAAGTCAATCCAATACAGAATTATACATCAAACTCATATATCTCCCAGTCGCAGGCATTCCTTTAACCCTTCACTTTCCCCTCTGTGTGTTAAATGTAAAACAGAGATTGGCACTCTAACGCATTGTTTTTGGTCATGTCGTATTGTACAGAAATACTGGTCAGAAATACTTTTTGAAATGAAAAAAATATTTCATAAAAACTTTGAGATGGATGCCATTTCTCTAATTTTGGGTCTTCCAAGTCGGATGTTACACTCTGATGCAAATTGATTGTATAACATTCTCACTTTTGCAGCAAGAAAAATATATTGTTAAATTGGATTAATGATAAGAGCCTCTCTGTTAAAGGGTGGAGCAAACTTGGTTTTGAACTTGTTGCCCTTGAATACCTTACAAGTATATTACATGCAAAGAAAGACCAGTTTTATAAAGTCTGGCAGCCTTATTTGGATTACGCTGGACCTGATCTCTCTGCCATTATTATTAAAGGAGTCCCTTGAATCTGTATCTCGACCAAGTATGAGTGTATAATTGTTGTTGCCTGGACCTGTGTAGCTAATTGATTCCACCTGAGCTGCTTGTTCTGTTTTGTTTCTGTTTTCTGTTGTGATGTATATGTTGCTGTGTAAACCTCTTGACCTATTAAGTCATTTTCTGTTTTTTTTTTTTGTTTCTTTTTCTATAAGGAAATCAAATAAACATAATGGACAAAACAAAACATCACTGTGTTACTAATTTACACCAGTAATTCAATTACAGTAACAGTGCAGATACTGACAGCAGTGCTGCATTTTATATTGAAAGCTATATGATTCATTTAACTTTACAGATGCTTTTATTTTATTCTGGTTTGCTTGTATTCAATTAATATTTTCTGAAAAACAAAAGGATGTGCCGGTACTCCATGACAATGTGTTTTATCTGATGTTTAGTCGCTGTTCTGTCTTTAGAAAAGAGACGATTCCAAACGATCGACTACTGAATTCTTATGAAGTTTGAAAGTCAAAAAAGATTTAATTAGTTCTTGTCTGAATTACATTTGTTCATTCACTTTGCAGGCTGAATGAGTGGTTGAATCTAGTGAATCCAGTGGTTGTTTTTAACAGCAGCTGGAAATATACAGAACAACACTGACGTGCACCTCAAAATATACTTTACTACTAGCACAACTATCATCATTAATCACTTTAATGAAGAGTTAAGGTGATCTTTATAGGAAATGTTAGGGAAGCTTTAGAAATACTGCAAAGACTGCAAGTCGCCCAGTAAACTCTGTTATTAGTATCAGGGTATTTCATGTTTTATTATTTACATCAACTCTTTATTTTCCCAGCATGAAGGTAAAAACGCTGATTAAAAAGTTGTTTTCAATCTGTCTGGAAAATATTCTGCTGGATAAATACCTAAAAAAAATTAAATGGATAAAACTTTTTAAAAACCAACCATTTATCTATTTTTAATCAGATATTTACATTTTTAAAACCTGATTTTCTTTCTGACTATATTTTATGCTTTATTTGTTTTATTAGTGATACATTAAATAATTTTACAGGTAAGTTGTTATACAGGCGTTGATATCAACAACTATTTTTTTGTTGTCGTAAAAGTAGCCAAACTTTTGTGTGTCTCTGAATAGACTGGAAAAATCATGTAAAACACCAATTATGTGTAAGATTTTAATTGTAGGAGACTGAAATTAACAGTGAAAAGCACAAATAATGTTAAATTAGTTACTAATTATTGAGACAGGCTATTTAAAAGAGACAAAACTATTTGAAAAATGTATTCTAGTAACATTATGACTTCTTTTTTTAGAATATTTTAGCTTGAATCACAGCTGCATTCGCCCATTTTTACTCTCAAATTAAAGACAAACCGATATAGACTGTGGTTCAGCGTACAAAATGCGTCATTCATAAAGCAGAAGTACAAATTCCTGTAAATAAGTCTGAGTAGTCACACCTTATAACACACCTTTTTCAGATTTGTACTACTTCAGTCGCACAATATCAAACCGCCCACTTCCAGCTCCTGAACTTAGAATCTGTCATTTTTTCTGTTTCTCTGCTGTATTGTGACGCTGAGATGTTTTTCGGCATGTGACAGTAGAAACCAGGTGTGAGAGCCCACGCTTTCCCTCTCTGCTGTTTGTACACCAGCTCAGCGGTTAAATTTAGCCGCGGCTAAAAAGGGAATTATTGTAGAAACTCTGGAGCTGAAGATGGCAGATGCAATATGACCAGCAAGACACAGAGGACCAGGGGATTGCACTCGGTTTAGTTTCCCTGGTAACCTGAGGGAAATTAGCAACAGTGAGAGCAGAAAACTCCTGCTACATAAATAACATTGCCAGGGTCATGAAAGTGACCTTTTTAATTTTTATAAGCTAAGTGTGCCTGTGATTCATCTACAGAGTTACATAAGGTACACGAGGAGGAGCTGCAGAGATGTAGCCGTAGCATTTAGCATCAGTGAGATCATCTGGCAGCCGATAGCATGAACTCCACATGAACTTTTATTTGTCTCCATCTGTAGAGCTTCGGGCTCAGAGCTGAGGTGTCTCTGCACTGCACCTGTCAATCAAACACTCAAATGTGTTCAGGCCTTAAAATTCCTGCTGATGAGTTTTGAGTTTCTGTAGACGGTGCTTTTTCGTTGGCGCTCTGTGGAGCAACGCTAGCAGCTAAAGACCCTCAATTTAATCTTTTGTACCTGTTTTCCTCCTTCTACCTCAACATGTTCCTCGAGACAGCCTTTGGCTTTTCATAAATCGATGTAAACATGCCCATTTGTTACCATTTAGATAGCAATTTATATGCCTTTCTACAGATGTGACCAATCACATCAGCAACGGCTCCATTCCATTAAGTTGTATCATAGCATCCACTCAGGTAGCAAATGACCGAACAGTCCAGTCTTGCAAAAACTAAATCTGCAATCGCTACATTGATCCACAACACAAAATGTATTAGTTTCATTAAAAAGGCTGTAAAACAGTCCTTTAAGGGGCTATTATTGAGCTGGACCTGCTACCTGAGCAATGTAGAAAACATTCAGAGCTTCATGTTTGACGGTTGGACAGGTGTATGTTAAACCAGACCTCCAGTGGAGGCATCAACAGCTCGCAATTTTGGTGCCTGAACTTAACCCAGTAGTTTTGTAGAGTAAAAAAGCAATAGTAAGTGAAAACAATGAGTGAAAGCAGCAATTGAAACACAAAACAGCGAGACAAACAGCAACTAAAAACGGCTGAAAAGCAAGTGATCACCACTGAAAAATGTTACCTAAACAGCCACTGAAAACAACTAAAAACAGTGACTAAAAATGACCTGACCAAGGAGTTTTAATAGTACCTGAAAACAACTGAAAACAGTGCTGATAATAACTGAAAACAGTGGAAAACTGTGACAGAAAACACAGAATTTGACTAAAAAGCTGTGAATGAGAAGAAATGAAAACAGCATAGGAAACAGCGACTGAAAATGACTGAAAACCTCAACATTAAACAGCACCTAGTAGTCGTGGTGCCTAAATTTAACCAAGTAGGTTTCTGGCGTAAACGAGAACTGACAATAACTGACCTGGAAACTATGAGTGAAAATGACAGCAATCAGACAGCAGTCTGAAACAGCAACTGAAAACAATTAAAAAATTAACAACAGAAAATGGCTGAAAACTTTGCTTAAACATGACTGAAAACTGACTAAAAACAGCAACAGAAAACGTCTGAAAACAGTGACAAAAAATGACTGAGAACACCAACAGTAAACACCAAATGAAACGGAATGAAAACAGCGACAGAAAACAATGGCTGACTAATGCTTGCATGGGTCTATTTTGACCAAAAATTTAATCTTTTATCGAGCACAGCCGTACAAACACTGAAAGGATGTTCATTGTAGCGGTACTACGTTATGATTTATTGCTCTCGTTATCAATAATTGGGGCACCACCCTAGATTTCTAGGGAAAAATTTAATATTAATAAAAAAATTAATATTCATAAAAATTTTGATCAATCTCATATCAAAAAGTCTTGAATCCTCGTTTAAATTGAACACATTCTACACAAAGAAACACAAGACTGTAACTTGGTCTAAAATGAGGTATTTATTAACTATTCTATGAAAATAATGACAAGTGAACTATGTACAATGTAGATATGGTGTGTGTGTGTGTGTGTGCGTGCAGGACTACATGTGTGCGTGGAATGTGGGAGTGTGTGTGTGGTGTGAGAGAGAAGGAAATATGGTGAGGATTAGCCAGAGCTAACCTGACGAGGTAACCGGTAATTTGGATTAAGAATTCTAATGATTTGTAAAAGAATAAATTGATTAAATTAATTAATTGACCAAGCTGTTAGTACATCACCCATAGAATGGAATCAGAGCAAACTCAGCTGGAGTTATTGAAGTGAACCGTCATGGGGCTGGGACTTGCGAGGCCTTCAGATTCGCAGCACACGGTCTGGACCTGCGGGTTCGGAGCGGTGCGTCGTCGTTGTGGTGGCCTAGATGTCCTGCCGCGGGTTGATCGGTTCTATGCAAAGACCTGGTCCAACAGGTCTCCGTAGTTCTCAGCTGAGTGTTTAAAAATGATGGTTCTCAGGCTTTAGCCAAGAAAAATGGGTGTTGATGAAAAACGGTCAAAATTAAGAAAAATAAATGCTGGTTCTGAATCGGTTCTTCAGATTAAAACGAATAACGTTGGTTTAAAATTGAGCAAAATGTCTCCTTAAGTTACAAAAATATTAAGAGATAAATAGTTAACAAACTTAGATGGTGAGGGAATTTTGAAGATAGGAAAAACGCGCTTTAGGTAAGAAAATAATGAGAGAGACTTTGGTTGGCCTCTCAGGAAGAGAGGGGTAAGAGAGTAGGTCGGTAAGAGGCAAGAGAGAAGAGTCGGTAAGAGAGAGCGATGATGTGGGCTACGGCTGACTTTATCTGTGGGTCCAGCTAAGGGGAGGACCTGGGCGGAGAGAGAGAACTTTTAGGCGCGAGTCTGGTGGAATTTGGAATCTCTTTGTTCTCACAGAGTAGAGAAGAAAGAGGAATCCAGAATGGATTAAAATATGATATTAAACGCGCAAAACACGATCTGTCTATCCCACCATATTCAGTTGTGTGAAAGTGAAATGTGTAGATTAATACATATGTTCATATGATGTGAATCATTTCATTCATAACTATATGTTTATGTTTATGACATTAAAAATATGTATCACAGTGAAAATATAACAACAAGTCAGAGATTTGGTAACAGGTAAATACAATGGTCATCATTCAACCTAAATGGAGAGGAAATTCAGAGGTTAATTCTGGAATTCATTCCAAAATCATAGTATCCTGGGGAAGAAATGATTAAACATCACAAATTAGTATCTAGACTTCTGTGAAAGATAGAATCTTGATTTTCGGATATGTTAATTATGAATGATTTCCATTGACGTTGGTAATCCTGTAAACACAAAATACATTCCAGAAATATTAATTTGGCAAGGTTTTTAAGTTCAGTTCCAGTTTCTTTGTTTCAGTCAAAGAGAGAGAGAGGGTGACTCCAGCCTTCAGCCATAAAGTTTTACGACTTGTTATCTGATCTGTGGAATGCAGAGGCATCTCTGGCTGAGGGTCTCCTAAAGCTGAAAAGGGATTTTAGCATGAAAGTTCATTAAACAAACATCCATAGCATATAATTGAAAGTCATTGTCTTTTAAAAAGAAGAAGTTATTCCAGGGGTTTAAGTGTTCACAGGAGCTCCATCCTTCTGTGAATGAAAACCTACAGAAATACAAATGTCTCAATCCTCCTATAGAGATGGGTGTTGGTCAGTGCTGGAGAGGGACAGCTTATCTGAGTTTTGATCAGCTCAGGAATTCCAGGGCCTTTGCAGTCTTGCTACATCATCATTTTCAGTCGCTGCTCATTGTCACTGTTTTCGGTTGTTTTTAGTCTAAGCTTTGTTACTCTTTATGTGTAAACTAACAGCAACTTGTGAGCAACATGACGTGGATACAAGCCGATAGAAAAACAAGAAAAGAGAGCAATCGCAATCATGTGATTGTCAGCAGGCAGCTGATGTAGTTTTCACTTGTTGTGGTGGTTGCAGTGACACCATGCTGCTATCTCTCAATGATACAGAAATCTTTAACAAATCCATGGATCCAGACTATAAGCTGCATCACTGCCAAAATGTAATCACCTGGTCCTTGTGTCATTTCTGACCTTCCCTGAAAATTTCATCCAAATCTGTTAGTCTGTTTTTGAGTAATGTTGCTAACAGACAGACAGACAGACGGACAAATCGATTGTCACATAACTCTGCAGAGTAAAAATCAGACCACTGAAATGAGGGCATCTCACATGTTTATGACCTTTATTGTGAAGCTGTTACGTCTCTGGACCACTTCATTCCACATCTTGGTGTCAGACTGTGTTGTCATGTGAACCGTTTTGGAAGTCGTAGCCACAGCTGGCATTGCAGGACAACAAATCTCTACGGAATATCAGCATTTGTAGTTAAACCTGAAAACTCTTGAAGAACAGGATCATTCATGTGTGCGGGGAGCCAACAGAGGTCTGGAACACATGATTTCCAAATGGCTTAGCACCAGTGCGATGCTCCATGAACCCAAACCCACAAAAGCCTGAAAACCCCTTTATTCAACGTGTTCAACAGGGGGAGCGATCGTGAGCGGAAAAGGAGCTGCCATCTTGGGATCTGGTCTCCATTTGTTTTAATGCATCCATAGGTGTTGTGCGTGTTCGCTCATTTGCATATGTAAATATGACAGAGCTGTCAGATCCACCTGTACTTCCAGCCTAGGAGGAAGTGAGCTCCATGCAAATGAACAGACACGATTAACATTTTCAGAGGCAGACACGGTGACGTTGCGCTGGGAATATTAAAATTTCATTTGACATGTTGAATTTAGGTCACCAGCAGCAAGTCAGGGGACTGTAATTTAAGTCTGCCGAGCCTTTACTCTGAAGAATAACAAACCACAAAGAAACATAGCGGCTAATAATAGTCCTGCAGGGGGGAGCAGCTGTGTGTCAGCTGGTTAAGAATTTCCATGAGGATGTGAGTGTGCTGCTGCTGCTGCTGGGTATGAAGCTATTACAGTTTGACAAAGGATTTTGAGGGTGACCTATCACTTTAAGAGTGTCAGAGCCCCTTGATGGGCTCCTCATCTTTTTTTTCTCACATCTTTCTTCTGCCGTGCATGGCTTGTTGCCGAGGTAACAGGCCTGAGAATGGTTTAGCATTTCCAGCGCTGCCTGGGGAATCAACTCATGCTGACATGCAACTGACAACAACATGCTGTATGACAGATGAAGATATTTTTCTTCCAACCCTTAAAAGAAAAAAAAAAGAAGAAAAAATGTCACAGAAGTCAATAAGCACCCGGTGTTATGGTATGCTCTTATATCACATCAAAGCCTCCGTGCTTTATCTCAGCTGGTCTGTGTGATCGTGAACGCAGCAAACGGAGCCGTGCTTTGAGTTGTAAAGCAGAAAATCAACCCCTGGTGCTGGAGACGTCCTCGCATTGCTGCTCCAGTCACTTCTTCACATCTCCTTCCAGATCTGTGCGAGGCCAGTTGCTGTGTTTCTCCAGCAGAGGGCACTGTGTTTTTGTGTTTACGTGCGTGTGCATTTGTGCATGCATGTGAGTCATATCACCCCGTGTGGCTGCTGCGTTTTATATTCCACTGCATTTTATTCTCAATTCTGCAGCAGCACAGCGTTAAATACGTCTTCTGATGAGGGAAATGAGGCTGTGTTTAGCTGTTAAAGACGCACACTTTCCTGTTACCTGATTATTGAGCTGCTCCCCTTCCGACTGAAGGCACATCAGTCAATTGTTGTCTCCGGCTGCATTTGCATGGCTCCCCTGGTATTCTTGCTGTTTACAGGTAATCTGTCCATTGGAAGCCAGTGGGTGTAGAAACAAAGGGTTAATGGGCTGGGTGAGTCTGGGTTTCCAGCCAAAGGACAGATTGGAGTTACTCATCCCTCCATTAATCACACTAATGATCAAATAATTTGGATTGCGCTATTCCTAATTAGTATGTGCTTCAATCAATGTGATAGAAATGTGAGAAAATGTGTGTTTTAACAGATTAGAACTGAGCAGGATTTCAGTATGAACGGGTTGAATTCATGCTTTAATTAAACATCTACAGCTACCTTTCAACCTGTAATAATCCGCTCACCTTCCTCCACAAGGACTGATCAATATGCATTGTCACTCATTGCGCCCAACTGGGACAGACTGGGGCCTGGCAGCAGGGCTGAGCGTGATGCAACGTCTTGCAATAAATAATGTGCTGTAAGAGTCTGTAACCCAGAGGCTAGCAGTGAGTAAAACACAAGTTTAGAGGAGAAAAAACACAAGACGCGTGCGTGCAAACACCACAAAATGAAAGATTTTGTTGATGTTGTCCTCCTCCGCTTCGTGTCGCTCAGATACCTGCCTGCTTTATTGGACTTGACAAAGGGCCCAGATGTCCGTGGTACCATGATGACCTCACTCATCGATCACCTGTCACACGTATTGATTAAAGCAGAGATCAGTGGGACACCTTTCTAGTCTGAAGCATAGCAAATGGAGGCAGCTTGATAATGCGTTGACCCCTGAGGTCCAGCGGTCTGTTTTGATCTGTGTGTCAGTTCTAACCCTGCTGCTTCTTAAATGAGGGTATGTGCTGTGTCTTACTAGATCTTATTAATGTCCTTTTTGCAGCCTGTCGGAGCTTCTGTCAACAGAAACCTGGTCTGCGTGGACTGAATTCTGATGTAGAACAAATACACGTCTTGAGCAAAGACTTCAAATAGGATCTGAAACATCTCCTGTAGTTCTGATTTTTTTTGGCTTAACACTGTTATAGTAAAATAAGTCATGGCTTCCTAGAAGGCCTCTGATTACTAAAAAACAAATATCATGCTGTGATATAAGGGATTGTCGCCCTTTATGACCACCTGGTAATCCAGTCATCCTTATTTACTGCTTCATTTTCTCTCATTTATTGAAAGGAAAAGCAGTCAGAGAGCGCAGTGCTTTGCCAAGGCTGCTCAGTCGCTGTTTCATTTCCGACGGATGCAATCATAAAATAATCCGTGGCAGAAATCACGGCACTGTAGAATGTGTCCATTTAATATAGATGTACCAACAAACAAAATGGCCTTGCGCTGAGCACAGTGTTATACATGTGTACGTTATGTACAGATACTGAATCACGTGACCTAAATATGTAGCGAATGACGGGAATTGATGGGACTCGAGTTTCTTTCATATTACATGTAAGAAAAATAAGATGCAAATCCTGCCTGTAGAAGTTAAGCTGCAAGCAAAAACAAATGATGTTAGTGGAATAAAAAGATATAAATACAGTATAGTGATAAAAATAAAAATGCTTTTGCCACCAAATCAACCTGTCAGTGAATTTATAGATAATACTGTAAAGGCTACCAAATGATTTTCTGGTTTGCTGCCTCTGTTTGAAAATTTAAATGAGTATACAAATAAATCAATACTTCTTATTTATGTATCTGAAGTCTCTTGATTGTTTTACATATTCATACTACACATTTTACATTCTCTGAAATGGTGCCGTCTTGGCCAGGTCTCCCTCGGAAAAGAGATTTTTAATCTCAAGGGACTTCCTGGTAAAATAAAGGTAAAATAAATAAAGTGAAAATAAATCTTGACTTCAAGTGCATTTATATACAAACAGTAGCTTGTATACTGGCATTTTTTTAGTGATAGTTACCTACACAAACAGTAGTTAACCCTCCTGTCATCCTGTGGGTCAAAATGACCTGTTTTAAAGTTTTTAAAATGTGGAAAAAATACAAATATTTTCACAGTGAAAACTTCCACATTTTCAAAAAAATTTTAGGAAATTTTTGAACATTTTTTGGTGGAAATAAACTAATAAAAGAACATGTTTAAGAACATTCAGAAAAAAAAATCAACCAAAATCCAGTGAATTTCACTGTCAAATTTGTGGATTTTTTATTAAAAAAAAATAAAACTTTTGAGGGAAACTTTTCAAGAATTTTCTTTCTGAAGATTTTGCAATTTTTTTAAATTTGGGGAAATGTTTTCTAAATTTTTGGACTTTTTTCAGACAAGGCAACAACATTTTTTTGGTAAGGACAACACGAGGGTTAAAAAGGTGTTTCTGTGCAGCATGTGGTGCTGAAAGAACAGCTCCCATAGAGCACGACCCAGGAGAAAAACTGCATCAAAGGTACATTTTTTTAATTACCATTTATGTTGTTAGTGAGTTTCTGTTTTGAGGGGAGCCACAGAAATACACCGTGTGACTGGATGACAGAAAAGAGGTACTGTTTCTACCACAATACACACTCCTAGCAACAGCAGTGTGTCAAGAGGGACATCTATTCTCTGTCTCACACACACACAGGGGCACACATGAGCAACAAAGAAAATACCCTGTTTTAGAAAAGTGAAAGAAAATTATTTGTTTGATACATATCTTTCTTGTGACGCTGTACCTCAAATCAGTATTTTGCCATTTGGGTTTACATTTGAGTAACAGAGAGAGAACTGAGCAGTTAATCCACAAGAATGTGTGATTCCTGAAGATTTAAGCTTTATTTTAAGACAGTACTGTGTCTCAGAGTTTGTAGGATGCAGCCTGTTAGGTCAAACTAAAGACAGTTTTTGTGATATTATATTTCAAATCAATAAAACACAAATCATTTGTGTTTAAATTTCAGCAGCAAACAGGGAGATAACTCAGGAGTCAACCTGCAAGAATCTGTGGTTCTTGTTCATTCAATTTTAATTTTAAGGTAGTAATGTGTCCCAGAGTTTCCCTACTTTATCACCCTAAAGTACATCTTTGTGATACTGTAACTCAAATCAATATTATACCATTTTCTTTACATTTTGCCAGCAACTTGGAAGAAAACCGAGCAGTTAACTTGCAAGAATGTGTGATTCTTGAATATTTAAGCTTAATTTGTGCAGAGAGGGGTTTAGGGATGAATCATTCTCCTGCTTTTGCCTGAAATTGTCTGGATTTGCCTCTGAGTGGGGCTCAGGAACAACAGAGTCAGGATAGACTTTAGCAATGTTTGTGAACCACCAGTGTCAGCTAGTGCCTTCAACACATTTGTGGAAAACTGAACTGAACAAGGAACAGCACACAACTCAGCTGACTTTCTGTACCCTTAGATGCGTAAGTGGGTCAAAAATGATAATATCTTTTTAATGAAAAGTTGTTGTCATTTCATATTCCAACTATTCCTCAAAAAACATGTTTTCCATATAATTCCATTTAAATTTTTAAGTTACCTTTTAGACTTTTTAAGAAATTAGCATATTTGGATTACTACCCCAAGCTTCCAAAAGTGGGTCAAAAATGGCCTGCATGCATTTCCCATAGAGTCTCATGGAAATCTGCCAATCTTATTAATTGTAACGGTCAGGAATATATTTACTGTGGACCACAAACACTATGTCAGAAGTGTCACCCATCAGGAAAATTATTTTATACAGCAAGACCTGATACATGTAATTATTATCTACATTTTTTACCTCAGAAAAAAACTAGATGCCATCAAATTTATATTTTTCGGCATACCTGCACATTCATGACTCTTGTGTGAAAGTGTTTGTTGTTCTTATGTATCATCAAATTAGCCTACGTTATAGTTAGCTGACTAAGCCAGCTAGCATTAGAGTGTGTTTCTGTGTGTATATCTGCATGTGTGACCAAAATATAATGCAAAACAATAATACAAATGATTATTCTTAACCAAAATGACGAAAATGGCGTTAAAAACACATTGATTCTTATTCTCATTTTTGACCCACTTATGGAAGAGTGTAGAGTCCAATCACTCCAAAGGGTTAAAGGGTAAAATAAAGTCTTGTGTTGTTATGTCTTCATTTTGAATGTACAGGTTTCTTGCCACACCCAGTGTCCATATTGTCCCAAGCAAGCTGTGAGGTTTTTCCATCTCCAGCCCTTTGCTTTACCACAGTCACCACTGGTGTTGAAGGATCCCGCTGAGCAGATGTGCAGCTTCTCCCTCCCCTGTCATTGTGCTCTTTTACCATGTGGATATTTGGATGGAGAACACGAAGGTATCACTCTATAAGATGATGGCTTCTCCTTCATCGTCTGCTCACATCCATCCCTTTATCTGTTCAGAGGTTTCTCTAACAGTCTCTCACACTGGAGAAAACGCCTAAGAAAAGAATTAACAAGAAAACTTTCACATCTTGCATTCAGCTGCTATGAGGGCTGCATGTTGTGCTTTCAGAGCAAATGACTCCCTCACTTCTCTCCCGTTACACAGGGCAGAGGGTTTGCCTTCCAGTTTAAACAGGCCAATCAGGACACGTCCACAATCCAACCATTGAGATTCCGCCTACTTAGGAACATAAAAAAGAGCTGCTTAGGAGTTTCTTCTTTATCCTCCAGGATGAGATCGACCTCCACAGGGAAGATAATCAGGTGATGGCTTCTGCAAACTTACTGTATATTTAAAGGGGTTGTTTGCCTTAATCAGACAAGTGAAGTTAATATTAAAATGTACAGTTTTCCTTGTAGCCCCTGAGCTAAATAAAGTAAACAAACAAAATAATGTGTTGTTCATGTCAGCCTCTCTACTCAACATGTCTGCACATCAGGTACTGAGGTTGTGCTTCTAAACTGTTTTACATCAGTAATGTATCCCAGAGTTTGCAAGTAATTCCACCCTAAACAACGTCATTAATCCGTGCTCAGTCCTTTGATATTCCAGTCAATACACAGATCCTACTACTTCAGGTTCTTGTGAAAATAAAGAAGAATACAAATATCAAAGATTGCATATAAATGGTTAACTAGACACCCAGTTCCCAAACATTTCCATACAGAACAGTTTTCTTTTTCCTTTTTCAACATTTTGCTGTTTTCTCTAAATTTCAGCAGCAACCAGGAGTCAGCAGCAGTTAACCTGCAAGAATATGATTCTTGAAGAAGCTGCAGCACAGTGGGTCAATTCAAAGAACACCATCAATCAGTATCACAAGATTTTTTCATTCCAGCAAATACACAGATCCAAATACTTCAGTTTCTTATTGTGAAAATAAACAAGGTTGCTTAAAATGGTTAACCACTTGTGTATTTGCCATTTTGTTTAAACTTCCAGGATGAAAATTGAGCAATTAGCCTGCAAGAACATGCAATTTTTGGTGATTCAAGCTTTTAGAACAGTAAAGGAGATTTCAGCTTAATTTTAATACAGTAATACATCACTGCTTACAAGTGCTTACACCCGAAACAAGTTAAGTGTTCTAGTAAATACACAGATCCAAACACTTGTGATAAAGAAGCATAAATGCACCCATATCCCAGCTCGTATAAAAATGGTTGCCCAGACTCTCAGTTCTCAAACATTTCCATCAGAGCAGTGACTCTATTTTGCAGAATCAATGATCCACTGAGCATTGGCCGTCATTAGAAACAGCAGCAGCTTCTTCATATCCCGGCTCTGATCTGCAGCAAACTGCCTTTAGGACCCAGTGCGTCTTCCTTCCTCAGCCTTTGTAGTTTTTTGTGTGGAGATGAGGAGAGACTGAGATGTGTTTCTTGCTTATCACGATTCACATCGAGCTTCCACCAGCTGAGGATGCTGCTGAACGGAGCGATTTGAAGCTACGATCACCTCCGACAGCTGCGTTGTTTTCACTCCTGCTGAATGCATCTCCTTCCATTTGATGCATTATTTTTTAAAATTCTTAAAAATTTTTGGGGACACTATGAGAGCCAATGCATTCCGGGTGCATTCCTGCTGCTGCTGGCTGGGACTATGATTTATCAGCTTTGTTCTCATGACTGACTTGCGCTCGTTGAGTCGCGCCGAAGCGGGAGAGAGCAGCGGTGAATCCTCTTTAACTTTCTCCAGCCTCATCTTCGACGATTCCAGCTGCAGCAGGTACTTTGTGCACTTGAGGTGAGTGTGTTTGTGTTCCTGCTCAGACACAAAGGAGATGTTCTGTTATTAGTGAGGACAGAATGGCAGGAGGAGATGCTGGAAAGCGTGGGAGAGGAGCTCCATCCTTCTTCCATATTCCTTGTCACAGCTTGTTATTTTTAATATTATTGCCACTGCTGCTGCCATTTTTGTTCATTTTATTTTATTTCCAGCGCCCCCCCCCCCTTTTTTTTTTTATCAGTGAGACGTGTCAGCGAATGCTAATTACTATCTGTCATCCTCCTCCTCCTCCTCCTCCTCAGTCTGTGTTTTTTTAAAAAAAATTATTTCCAGCCTGCTAAAGGGAATCCCCCAGAAATCAGTGTTATAAATAATGGCTGTATAGGTCACATATGAATCCAGTGTGAAGCCCCTCCATTCATTCCAGCTGTGTGTAGGTGTGGAAGCAGCCATGTGGAGCAGAGAAAGCGCTTCTTTACTTCTGGTCTGCCTGCTGGCGCTCACAGCTTTCTGGAAAACCAGGTGAGTTTCTCTCTGTCTCTCTCTCTCTCTCTCTCTCTCTCTCTCTCTCTCTCTCTCTCTCTCTTTTAATTTGGAAGATGCCTGGAAGCCATGATAGACCCTGGATCACACACTTTGTCTCTGGGGAAACCTGCTGCTGATAATCAGAAGGGTCAGTCTGGCCATGACAACAGCCTGCAGGGCATTACAGTTGCAGTTAATCCTCAATTCTGCTATTAAAAAATGCATTTTCTCGTCCCATTTCCTTTAATGCCGTTTCCTTTAAAGGATACTGTGTGAGAATGTGTCTACCCCTGCACCTTTTCTTTTTTTACCAAGGCTGCATGCTGTCTTATCCGGGGACATCTCACATTATCACATCAGGTGTGAAGGTGTCTCTTGATATGGGCCAGAGTGACAGATCAGGTCATCCAGCTGCTTACACCAGGGGGACTGTAGACAAAAGAAGCAGCCGATGTCAGATGCACGAGAGGAGATTTAAATAAGGCCACTGAATTCCCCTCCAGGCTCCACGACCCCACTTACAGGCCTGCACATTATGAAAACTTGTCCTGGCCAAACACATCATCCATCTTACTGCTGATTGTGTGGCTTTGGTAGGCTGTGTCTCAGTAGGAAAAGAGCAGGTATAAATGCACTGAAAAATGAATTATATCCAATAAATTCATTCAGTTTAGCTGCTTAGTTGGTTTTGTTCATGTTTCCTTGTCGCAGTGTCATGGTTTGTTGTCACAAAATGGAGCCGCTGTTGATATTCTTAGCAACATTTGTGCTTTTCCTACAATGAAAAATGTAAAATAAAACTTTGTTTGATGCCAGATATTACTCAAAAAAATAAATTACAGGAAAACACCTGAAGAAGATGCAGTGCAAAATAAAAAAGCGATAAGATTTAAGTACAACACATTACTAGAACTAGAAAAGCACATAACTCAAAAAGTCATGGACGGATTTTCACCAAATTTTTACAGGATGTCCGGAAGAGCACAAGTAACAATCGATTCGATTTTGAAGGTGATCCGGATCACCGTCTGGATCCAGGAATTTTTTGAAGGTCTCTGTCCAATTGAGAGATCTCTCAATTGTCCTTCGACCTTGTCATGGTTACAGTGACGCCGTGCCCAGTGATACAGAAATCTTTAGCAAATCTGAGGATCCAGACTATAAGCTGCATCACTGTCAAAATCTAATCACTTAGTGCTTGTGTCATTTCTGACCTTCCCTGAAAGTTTCATCAAAATCCATTATTCCATTTTTTGAGTAGTGTTGCAGACAGACAAACAGACAAATGTGCACCGATCATCACATAACTCCATTGTTCCTTGGCGGAGTAACAAACAAGCTTTTCCACAACCCTACTCCATACATATTCTATAGATGTAGGTCTAAAAACATATTCCCTACATTCAGTGTAGCTATGCCATCAAGGAGAGTACTACTTAAAAATGTTAAAAACTTAAAATACAAAATCCTGAACAGAAATCTATGGGAGAATTCACTAACATCATCTGCTTTGTACCAGCAAAACCAGGAAGTGACCCCCAGTCATTTTGTTGCACTGACGCTAGCACAGCATCGTGAAATTGAAGTGAAGATAGGAGCCTGGTATTGCTAGCCCAAAATAACCTAACAGAAACAGGAACGTTGCTAAGATGGCTGCCAAGTGGTGACGCTTATGTTTAAGGATTTTGACCACATGAATTACATAAATCACTTGTATTGATGTTACTTTCTGAAAAAAATTTAAAAAAATCAATTAACTAACTGCCAGCGGTGGAAGCAGTATTCTTCTTTTCACTAAGCTAGCAGAAATCTTTTTCTTAAAGTATCGTTAGTTTTACAACAAGAAAGATAAAAGGTGTTTAAAATAAAGCTTCAACACTTACAACGTAAGTGGCCACATAGGTACATACCTTCTATTGTTTTTTTGGGTTCAGAAAATCACATTGTTACTTAGTAGTACTTGTAATTAGCTTGTAGCCTTGCCTGCTAGCTAAATAGACTGCTAGCAGACTAATGTTTGCACAAAGCAACTAATAGTAATAATAATAATAGTTTTATTTTGTATATCACAGTTTTGAATGCAACTCAACAGGCTTTACATATAAAAAAAATACAAGCAATTAAAAAACTAAAACTTAAAATAAAACAATAGTAATAAAGCATAAAAAATAAAATGGCTTACAACTAGAAGGATGTGGGTGTGTACAGTACGGCTTAGAGATTTACAATATGGCTAGGAAAATATATTTTATTGTTTTTTGGGTTCAGAAACCCACATTGTTGTGGCCCGTTTTTCAAGCAGAGACTTTACCCAACTTGTTGCATTGCAAGCTAGCTAGTCTGAATGCTAGCAGCTAATGTTAGCACAAAACAATCGACAGTAATAATAATAGCTTTATTTGTGTATCACAGTTCGTAAAAATAAAGCTTCCTTATAGTGAATGTATCTCAATGGGCTTTACATCAAAAAGAGAACAAAAGTAAATGAAATGATAAAAACTAAACTAAATACAAAAGAATAGTGAGAAAATATAAGAAAATAAAATGCTCAAATCCAGCACTAAATTGTCACCACCAATGATTATCTTTTTAAAAAAAAATGTATTTACTGATTTTATTTATTATCTTACGCTGATGGAATTCTACATTTTGTATTGTGTTATGTCATGTATTATTGTTCTTTGGTTGTTTTCTGTTTTTGTACAGATGCTAATTAGCTGCTAGCTAACTCTGGTGCACTTGCTTTGTAATTGTGCTCATTTTCTGAAAAACAAAGAAATTAGAAAATTTAATAAATAAAAAATACTAGTGAATTCCACAAAACCACCTGAGAACTACATAAATGTAAGACTAAAAAGACATGTTTTTAGGTTTTGTTTCACGCTATCTACTGAATCAAATGCTCTCATCTCTTGTGTTCCAGAGATGAAGGCTGGTGACACAAAATTAACTAACATAGTTATAGTTACAGTATGCACAGTTATGAATTCTTTTTTAAGTTTAAGCTACAAGTTACTTAACTGGAGCTCTCCTTCATAGGCTAATACAGATTTCTTGATAATATAATTTATGCTCTATTTGATGCAGTGCTAACAGAGCCTAATAATATGC
Organism: Acanthochromis polyacanthus; assembly: GCF_021347895.1. Classification (NCBI taxonomy): domain Eukaryota; kingdom Metazoa; phylum Chordata; class Actinopteri; family Pomacentridae; genus Acanthochromis; species Acanthochromis polyacanthus. The sequence continues at coordinate 29,767,915 of NC_067122.1, read as the reverse complement.
AACATTATGGTGCTGTGATATGGCTTTGATTTTAAATGAGGCACAATATTGCAGCTATAATACATACCTCAGCTCAAAATGACAATAAGACATGAAATATTTCCAGTTTCATAGGCTGTAGTACCAATAAATAGTAATAAAAACATTAATCCAACAGTTTCCATGATACTAATTAAAGGAATATGGTCCAAACAGATGTTTAAAAAATGCATTAATTTTGTATTTACTGTCCCAATGACTGCCTGAAGTAAAATGTGCCCACGACCTGAGGCTGTTACACCAGAGCTGTCCACAGCGGTGATTAAGTCGAGCTTTAATGCAGGACCTTATGTGAATTTATTTACCATGAATCTCTGGCCTGATTACATTTGCATATTCAGTTGTGTTTTGGCTCCAAGATCAGATGGCTTTAAAATGTTCTGCATTGAACTGGGTCATTGTGTGTGTATGTGTGTGTGTGTGTGTGTGTGTGTGTGTGTGTGTGTGTGTGTGTGTGTAGGCGGGTAATTATAGGGGTTGCGGGGACCTAATGTCCTCACAACCATAGGAAAACTAAAAGAAATGTCATTTGTGGGGACCTCATTTGGGTCCCCGTGAGGAGAAACAGTGTTTTCTTGGCCATGTTGTTGTTACTAAAAAAAGTAAAAGTGCAAAAACGTTTCTTTAGGGTTAGGCATTGTTTTGGTCTGGGTTAAGGTTAGGGTTAGGGTAAGGGTTAGGGGTTAGATATGAATGGGAGTCAATGGTATGTCCCCACAAGAATAGGAATACACAGTGTGTGTGTGTGTGTGTGTGTGTGTGTGTGTGTGTGTGTGTGTGTGTGTGTGTGTGTGTATGTGTGTGTGTTGTGTGTGTGTGTTGTGTGTGTGTGTGTGTGTATGTGTGTGTGTGTGTGTGTGTGTGTGTGTGTGTGTGTGTGTGTGTGTGTGTGTGTGTGTGTGTGTGGCATCTCTGATAGATAACAATGACCTCTTTGCTTTCCATAAATCGAGCCTCTGACTCAAAATACATTGAAAGTGGAATCAGATCCCTGGTTTGTTCGAGTGTCTCTCAGCTGGTCATGTTGTTATCGTTTGTCTGCCGACTAGATCAGTGAATGCCGACGCCACATCTGATGCCTTTAAGACCAACATCACCCTGTTCACTCGCATCCTGGACAGCCTGCTGGATGGATATGACAACCGTCTGCGACCTGGTCTTGGAGGTAACGATGTGCCGTCGCTGCCGGATGAGCAGATGTTTGGTCATTCAACATCTGCACAGTTCATCCAATCTAAGTGAATAATTGTTGTTATGAAACAACATGTGTCTCTTATTTTAACGGTTGATGGTTCATTTGAAGTGAGAACACTTCATTTAACATCAGCTTTTGTAGTACCGATAACCTTTGGCAGTAATCCCCTCAAGAATAAACTGACAAACACACTCTGAGCACTCACTTCACTTCCTGGAAAGTAACAGCAGTCGAAGTGGCCACATTTAACCCTGCAGAGGGCCATGTTCTCGCTTGAGTTTGTGTGGAAAATTCCCATTGAATCTGTCAGACATTGAAGGAAAGACATGAGGTGTCTGTAAGAACACTGTAAAGATGACATAACATGGCAAATATGTGGTTTAGGATTGCTTTGTATCGTATCAGTACTAAACCTTCATTAGAAGAGAAGACATCTTAAATATCTGTGACTATGCCAACAATATACACACGGAGATATGAAATACCAAAACATTCCACCTAATGGATGTTTTCAATAGCATACATCAAGCAAGACAAAAAATAAGAAAAAAATTAAAAATCTACATAGTCAGAATCCAAGGATATGAATGCGTGAAGCCTCCCATTCTCCAACAGACCTTGACTTACAGGTTGCTTATTTAAATTAACCTGCAATAACACTGAAGAAATTAATTAAAAAACACACACAAACAAATGAGTAGATATCATTAAACATAACAAAGAGAAAAGCTGAACATCAGCTATAAAAAATACCACAGTAGCACATTTTTCTGAAGGCTCTCCCCAGTCCAATAAGAAAATTGTTATTATTAAAACATACTTTAATAGAAATATACATACACATATATACATGATCACATCAATCAACAGGCTTTAGTTTAAGTTGTGTTTTGTTCCAAAATACTTCCCTGAGTAAGGTTTAGCACTGAAACATTGCACTAATAAATGCATTTTTGCAAAATTAAACAGCAAGAGTCAGAAATTCATCATAATATCAAAACAAAGGAACTGAGTGTTTTATGAAGAAGAGGGATGAGCTTATCTGAAGGTTTCAGTTAGACTCCTGCACACTGTCTGCCTTGCAGTAAATACATTTATTAGCATGAGGTTTTGGTGCAAAATACAGAGAGAAGTGATCTTAAATAGAGCGCGGCTGGAACTAAACCACCTGTAAACATAAGGAGATAATACATACCAAATCATTCCACCAATACAGATATTTTAAATGGCGTACAGAAAATAAGAATTACAAATATAACAAAAAATGAGAATATAAATGCAACCAAAAATAATTTGCATGAAGAAAAAACCCCAAAATACATATTTTTCCTTGATGATATCAAACATAGCAAACAGGAAAGGTGAGCTTTCATAAAACTTCACAGTGATAGCATTTCTCTGAGACCCTCCTCAGTCCAATATGTAGAGGAATTATACCAAAATTAAAGTACATTTTTTAAATCAATTTTTCACTTCATAAAAAATATACAGTCAGTATCTAAGCTTCCAGAATCCATCCAGTAGTTTATATATGAGTGAACTTGACCTACAGGTTCCACTTTAAGCGTCTCTCTTTGTTCTAAACTATTTGCATGTTGAAGCTCCTGCACTGAAATTTTGCACTCATAAAAGTATTTTGCAAGTTAGACTGTGTTTTACATCGATTTATATTACATACTAATACTAGAACTCATTTTCCTTTTGGTGCATTTTGGTGCAAGTTTGGGAAACCTCAGTTTCAGTCTATATCAGCATATCAGACCTCAGTAATTTTCACTTCATGCAGAAGGAAGCGTCTGCAGTCTGTTATTTGAAGAGAATCACATCTTCTGCTTTGCGCTACAGTGCTTCTCTCTTCATCCTCACCTCTGCCATTATCCGCCATGTTTGGCATCTCATTTCCAGCTGGCCCCTCACCCCAAAGCTGAGCTCCTCCCTCAGGATTTGGTGCCATTTGAAATTCAAATTCCTGGGGCCATCAGCCCAGCCCAGGAGCTGCCATATGGGGTACAGACCTCCTTTAGCTTGGCGGTGCTCAGACTGCTCAACTGGACCTACAGTAATAGTGCTGCTGGCTTATTTACTCTGTAGGAAAAGCAAAAATATATGGCCTCTTACTGCACTATAGCTCAGATGCATGGCTCATTTTGGGCCCCTTATAGGTCATATTTCAGGTATTCCTGAGAAATATAAACATAAAGGATGTTTTTATGTTTTTTTCTGTAGGAAATTCCATCTAAATCAATAGAAAGCTCTGAAACAGTCGTCTGTTAATGACAGACAGTCTGAGATAAAACACTCAAATAAAACATCAAAACATGAATTATATGTTTCAAGGATGTTATAGTTCTCTGAGCATATATATTTTTATCAGATGTAGCCCCAGTGGAAGCCAAACCCTGCAAGTGGAGCCTCCCCACTGTACCCATTAATGTACAGAGGGACTGAATCGCGGCAAAGAAGTCGACTTAAAAACAGAAACATAAAAATGACATCAGATGCAATTTTTCACATCGCAGACACATTAGATCTGTATGTCTCATCTGTGGGTAAAAATACATTAACGCTTCACTGGACTCTGGTTTATAACACATTCATAAGGTCTGAAAAAGAGCCTCATCACAGCTGCATGAGTGTGTGAACTCATACACTTTTGACAGTTTTCATGGTTCAAGTAGCGTACCATGAAAAAGGGAAGAGAAAGAGGGAAAAAAGAGGCCTGAATCCCAATGAATCTAATGCACTCTTTCTCTGAATGAATCATCAAACATTCAGTCGCTTATGTAGAGCCTCACTGCACATATGGACATTCATATATATTAAGCATAGTGCAAAATTAATTCTTCCCCATTGTGGCTTCCTATAAAAATGTTTTTCAATTCCATTCAATGAAAAGCAGCCACATAAACCACAGCCTTAAAACAACCCTCACCAACCAAAACTCTAGAAGCCTCAAAAAAGTACTCACATAGCTGATGGTATAAACTGAATCACACAATGTTTAAAACTGAGACGTTGCTCGAAGATTTAAAACCATCCTGGTGAACATTTTAATGCATCTTCTTGCAGCGAACAAGAGATGCTGCAGAAACATTTTATAGCTTCCACCGATGATCAAATAGTGAAGATGGAGAAGATGAATCTAGGGCAGAGGTTTTCAGGATGAACCCACATGTCCCCTTGGGGGTGCTGGAAGGTTTCAAGAGGGAGAAAAAAAAACTGTAATTGTTTCAACACTGAATGAATTATTGTGTGGGCTTGGGCCGCATATTTCTCTTGAATTTATTTACAGCAAACACAAAATAACCACTTTTGCTGGTTTAACAGTCTTTAAGAAGCAAAAACAGACATTTTTCTATAGATATAAAACACATAGATGGTAACCAGCATTGACTAAACTGTAACTGTAGCTGCTTTTATCCTGCTTCTTGTTTTTCTACTGGTCATCTGTTTCAAGTGCTCTTTTGAAATTGGTTTGTGTCACTTTGGCTGAAGTCAGGCCAGGCTGCAGAGGGTGAATACAGAAAGCACAGTTGCTCCTACATCACCATTAGTGACTGTGAGGCAGCTCACTTCTGTTCATATTCACACTTCTGCTACAAATTTGTTTTCCACCCAAAAAATTTGTCATCCATCTACGCCTCGGCTCTGCCAGAGACTTTTTCATGTTTCATGTCAAAATCATTTTGTTAGCTGAAAAAAAATGAGCCAAACTCGCTGATTAGACTTTTTTGTTGGTGAGAATGGTCATTTATGTAACAGGAATTCAACAAGCAAACCTTCAATCTAAAATACACAAGTGAGAGTATTTTTTAAATGACGTATATCACTGGGTTGTTTGTGACTGACCACAGAATTGTTTTTAATCAACATATAGTTGTCATTTATTATGCTGCTTTATTGTCTTTCCTGCCAGCCAGTCATATATAAGTAAAGATGGTGCCCTGGTAAACCAGAAAATGGAGGAGAAACTTCGAAAAATATTATAAAATCATGATATTTTTCTATACCTCACTAACTAGTCATTTTGTTTACTAAACCTAACCAAACAGCAAATGAAAATGAAAGAAAGCTAGTCCTGAAATAATGCTTCCAATTGGGTTACAGACCCATGCATTATAGGTTACAGTATTCTATTCTTATATCTTGCATTACCAGCACTCCAACCTCCTGACATGGAGTTTGTGGGCTTTTCAAAGAGCAAATATTTCCTGCGACTGCTAAATTCTCTTTCTTATCAATATGTAACTGAGAATGCAGTTGTTGTTGTATAGGAATGTCATGGATTGAATTCAAACAGATTTAATGAAGAGCTACTAGTAGTTACTCTTTAAAGCTGCACCATTGTAACATTTAAAAAGAAAAGCACTCCAGAGAACACAGTACTCCACCAAGGCTGTTCATTCCCTGACCTTGAGTTGAGCACAGGCGTGTGTTGTACATGTGCACGTTATGTAAGGAAAAGTGGACGGCAGGAATTCATGGGACTCAGAAACACCCCACAATTTAATTAATTGTTCCTTGTGTGATTTACAGCAGGTAGCTGACGATCACAAGTGTTCACTTGTTGTCATGGTTACAGTGACGCTGTGCCGCTATCTCACAATGATACAGAAATATTTATCAAATCTGTGGATCCAGACTATAAGCTGCATCACTGCCAAAATCTAATCACTTGGTCCTCGTGTCATTTCTGACCTTCCCTGAAAATTTCATCCAAATCCGTTTGTCCGTTTTTGAGTAATGTTGCTAGTAGACAGACAGACAGACAGATTAAGAGACAAACGGATGCCGATCGTCACATAACTCCACTGTGTTACTTGGCAGAGTAAAAACATTAGCTCAAATGTAACTAGATGCAATGTCTAATATGTCACTTCTAATAAGTAAATAATGTCATTCTCAGCCAACTCTGCAGTTCTGTGCCGCATGTTAGCATCGTTCAGCAAATTGTTTCGGTTCGACGTTTGCAGTTTTGGTTCAGTCCCACTGCTCTCTTGTTTCCCTGCAAAAATCTCATTAATCTTAAGACGTGTTTCTAATTCAAATGCAAATTAATGATTCTTTTTGTTGTTTGCATCACATGATGATCTCGGAAGTGTTTGTAAAGCTAACAATGCTAACAACACAGCAGCATAAACACTAAGCCGACAGTATTAGACAGCAGGCACTAAATACACTGAAAACTAAAAAGCGATAATTAACCTACTTCAGTCTCTTTTGTGTTGCTGTAATCAGCAGCAGCAGAGGAAGGTATCAATTTTACACGCGAGTTAATTTATGTGCTGCCATTAAAGCTCACAACAGTTTGTTCTGTGTGTTCAAATCAGGCTTGTCTGATAAAGATTTCATCTCTGAACTGATGTCACAGTCTAACATTCAACCTTTTTTTTTTCTGATGCTTTTAATCTGCGACCAAACTGGCAAGAGTTACGTTGATATTTGGATAGCTGCACAGTGGAATGCACAGTCCCTAACACAGGCAGGTTGTATCTTACCAATTAAACATGGTTCAGCAGGCCCATCTGTACCAAATGATTCAGATTATATGAAAAGCACATTTTTATGACTGTGCTTGCTGAATAAATGAACTTTAGGTATTGTCCTTGTTCCCATATCCTAACGTCCTCGGGCAGTAAATGCACTCTTGATATTTTTAACTAGTAAACACGTATTTCCCTGGAGGGATGTACTTTTCTAGGTTTGCTGCTGAAAAAATCTAGTTAGTTTTGCTTGTGAATTTGTTCCACTCACACAATAAGAATGGACTGGGGCTGTTGTTTGGCAGTGGGTTTGGTTTCCTTCTTGTTTATTTTTTATTCTTGTGGGGGTTTTGATCCAGGGCTGTGATTTTTTTATGTGTAATATAACAAAAATCCTCTCCTGCACTTTATATGGCAAATTACAACAAGCCTGCCTTTATGTACACTGTATAAAATCCAAATTCATGGACCCCAGTGAGTGAGGAAGGGTCGTTTTAAGAGATATTCAAGAAAACTCCTCACAGTCCATCCAATAAGAATAGAATTACAGCAAATTCCAAACAATAACAAGACACGACCAGGAACATTAACAGTAAAATGTAACAGGGTCAATTCTCACTGCAGTTTGCAGAATAAACAGAAAACAGTTTGGATATAAAGTAATAATAAAAGTAGAAAACTGTGGGGGGAAAAGGGTATTTAGAGAAAACAGTTTTCATCAAAACAAGAAAGTTCAAGCAAAAGACACCTGGACAAAGCTAACTAATATTTTTATGTGCAAATAGTTAATGAAACCAGATTCTGATCAAATTCTAACGACATAAACAGAAATGATACTCAACATTTGTGATCATGAGAGAATTTTCAAGAACAAATAGCTGATTGTTTCAGTAATAATTTACAGCATTAAGCACTGACACTAAAAGACAGTATCTGAACAGGCACCATGGTTTGCCTGTGGAGGATTCCAAAGCCAATAGAGAATCTCACCCCGAACAAAGAAGTCAGGTCACTTTTATACACTTTGGTCAAGTATGAGGTCACCACAAATAGCTTCTGCTCAAAGACCAAAATAGGAAACAGAGGGCCCCTTCAATCATCCTCCTAGACACAGAGGCCCCCTAAAAGCCCCATTGGTCAACCACCTGTAGATTGAGACCCTTATTTGGACACAACCTTAAACGTTTCTGAACAGTCAGGAGCAAACATAGCACATTCCATTCTAAACAGTTGAAAACAGATGAAGCGCATGCCATTCTACTAAATATATTAAGCAACACGTGTCAGATCAGATACTACACTATCCAAACTTATTAAATTTTGCAGTTTTCTGCTATTGTGTCTCAGTATCACCTAGAAAAGCACTCAGAGAGCGCAGTGCTCCGCCAAGACTGTCCATTCCTCCATATGGCATTGTCAGAATACAGCACTTGTTTTTTAGTTATTGATGATCAGAAATCACGGCAACATAGAATGTGGCCATTTAATATAGATGTAACCACAAACAAAATGACCTTGCGCTGAATACAGGTGTGTGTTATGCATGTGTACGTTATGTACGGATACTGAATCACCTGACCTGTGGCAGACGGCGAGAAACACCTCCACAATTTAATCAGTTGTTCCTTGTATGATTTCCAATGGATAAATCCCGATAAGTCCACAACGGTGGATTTGTAATAGGATCACAGTCATGTGATCATCACCAGGCAGCTGACGTAGTGTTGTCATGGTTACAGGGACGCCGTGCCGCTATCTCACAATGATACAGAAATCTTTAACAAATCTGTGGACCCAGACTATAAGCTGAATCACTGCTAAAATCTGATCACTTGATGCTTGTGTCATTTCTGACCTTCCCTGAAAAATTCATCCAAATTTGTTTGTCCGTTTTCGAGTAAAGGTGAGAACAAATAAACAGACAGACAGACAAACGGCGAAACGACGAAAATAATTTCTTACGGGAAAAATCAATATTATCCACCAGCACCTACACTAATAATATTTGGGCTCAACAATTATGCACTGATGCAACAGTTTGCGTCAGATTTCTTGACTTAAGGCAATTTATGATGACATTTTGTTCGACCAACAAACAATCTTGAATTTGGGGGAATTAGCTTTTCCTTTATGATCAAGCATTTTTCATTACTAGCCGTAATTGTTGGAAACTGTCCAGACATATTCAGATAGGAAAAGAGACTTCAAATCCTGAAATCAAGGCAAAAAAAAACTCCACAAAACTTCATTATCAAACCAATTTAATAAAGTTATCTCAACTTAAATGTGGTTTAAAAACTAATAATGCAGAAATTTGAGTTCTAATTACACACAATATTGAGTTGATGCAACAGTTTTATGTCAACTCGGAGTCAGGGGGCAAATCAAAAAGACAAGTTTACAGTTCAGCTACTCTTCATTTATTCCTCTGTTCCTTTTTTGATGTGGCTCTGGGTTACTGGGTTCAGCTGTAAACTATGTTACAGTTTGGCATCAGTGGTACAATATTTGTCACTAAACATTCAGACAACACAATAAAAACCTCAACACGCTGTTTAATAGACTATAATAGTTCCAGGTGTCAGAGTACATTCATGACAAAATGCATCATTCTGTCTTTTTACAAGAGGAAGCGTCAACATTTAGTGTCAAACATTGCTATTTACTGAGATGTGTGCCTCAACAAAATACCTAAATCGAAGTAATCTAGGCCTCTGTGAGGACAAATAATATAATCTATTTAAATCAACTTTATTCAAACACCAAGGTCTGGTTTATATGAATAAATCCCCAACTGTATGTACTTCTAAATGGATTGAACCCAGCAGTCTGCCACTACCTCTTGATTTACATTACCTTCTAAACAGGGTGGCCCTTTTTAAAGCAGCCTGTGATTTACGGTGTAATTTCCCTGTATGAAGCAGAACCTGATGAAGCACTTACTGGCTCACGCCTAAATGTGGGTAAAGTGGAAGAAAACCTGACAAAAGAGGTACATTTGGTCATTTTTAAGCACCAGTTTGGACAATACTCAGCACCTACAGTGAGCAGCGGTGGGACCAAAATTAAAGTTTGGCAAAAATTACGCTAGCAGCCTGATTGTTATTGTGCGATTAAAGATGAAAACCAGTCAACGCTCCTATTGCAGAGTAAGCCGCAGCCTCTATTATAAACCACTTCTGTTGTCTGTGTCGCTGAAAGGATGCGGCTCACCTTGCGATGCATGAGAGCACTTTACCCAGGAGTAATCATGTCTTTAGATTGTATGTAAGATGCTGTTTGCGGTGTAGAACAGGGAGTAGAGTAAAACGTGAAAGCTTTTTGAACTGACCAAGCATGAGAGATTTGAGCCTCAGTAATTATTGAAAGAGACAGAGTGTAGAGAAAGCAAATGGACCTGATGCGTCAGCGCTGATGCAGTCCCACATTATCACTTGAATGGGAAACACATGAGGCTTTTGCTCTTCCTATCTGTCGCATCAACGTTTAGGACCAATTTTATACTCCAATAGTAATCGCTTACATGCTGCTTTGGTTCAATAAATCTAATTCTACAAGAGGTGCCTATAAATTAGTTTAAGGGAAACTCTTAGATATGTGTAGGTGAGCTGAGTTGAATGACAGGGGTAAACAAATGCAAATTAGAAAGATCAACAACAGCTTAACTCAAGGAAATACATATGAAACATGCATGTATGTTTAGATTTATAGATATAGTGTCATTTAAAGGAAAACGTTGATATCGTCAAGATTTCAAAACTTTAATGAATTTGAGGTTACTGGTTTTTATTTCATAGCGCTATGCTACGTTGTGAAGATGTTGGAGGTATTTTTCTTGGAATAAAATGCAGAAAGTGACTGATTCAGTTTAACTGATAAAATATCTCTTTCTGAGCAAATCTGAGGTACAAATACATGTAGTAAAACAGGTTGATTGTTTTTGCTGCAGGAGATGCTGGGTTTGCAACTGCCACATGATGATCCATAATAAAGAGTTAGGTTGATATCAGTAAAAACAAACCGCAGCCTTTAAAGGTCCCATATTATGCTATTTTTCAGTCACATCATATAGGTCTCAGAAGCCCAAAAGCATAGTATTAAGTTTGTTCGCCCCAAAATCATCCTTTGTTCAGAGTTTTAGCGATCGAAAAATTCACTCTCACCAGCTCTCCTCAGAACAGGCTGTTTCTGGGCCTGCTTCCAGGTATGCAAATGAACGTATCTGTCCGTGCCCACTCCCACTTCCCTCTCTGGGAGAGGACGCGCTCAGTGCTACATTGGTGTCAGAAGTGGGATGGCGCTCGCCCGACTGCAGATGGAGGAAGAACTGACGGAGCTCCAACAAGCTGTCACCGAGGGACTGAGCCGCCTCTTGGGAGCAAACCCAAGAGGAAAAGAGCCGGCCAGCGGAGAGTTCGCTCCCGTAATCTCCGACAGCAGTCAGGGGGAGGAGTTAAATCCACTTATTTCGTCATAAGCGGACCCAAATCCAAAATCGGACGTTTGAGCAGGCATTTTCACAAAATGTGGTGTAGCAAGGCAGGGAGGAAACAGACAGTTTTCAAATTTGAACCTCATAATGAGGCTACTGCAACACATACTACTATAAGAACACTTTCACAAAGTGAGGTTTGCATAATATGTCCCCTTTAATGCTACATACATGCATAGTTTCAAGTCCAATTCTTTGCAAACAAGCAGCAATATGAATACAGCACACTAGCAAGAATGACTGGAAATACATTGAATAGCCTAAAAAAGCAGAAAAATATTTGTAAACATCGGCCCGATATTTGCATAAAATTGTAATATCGGTCAATATCGTTATTGGGTTTTTTTTGTCTATCATGAAAACCGCTAAAGTAATGGCATAAATATGATATTTTTCTTATTCTACACACACAGTGTTTACATTTGGAAAGCCTTGTTGCATTTCAGAATACTTCCAGTGGGGTATCTCAATAATAATAGGCATAATGTGTTAATTCCACGACTGGAGATATGTGATGTTACCTAAAATTACTTAAATAGCCCCCATCGGTATTGGTTGATATCGGAATCGGAAATTGAGAGTTGGACAATATCGGCATATTGGTTATTGGCAAAAAAGCCTATATTGGACATGCCTAAAAAATAGTGTTTTCTTCTATTGAAATCCACTTGTTTTGCTTCAGGACGATTAAAATTCAGAAAAACATGACATTAAAAATAAAGCTTTTAGTTCCGAATGTCTACAATGTCTAAAAATCTGTAAAACAATGTAAAAAAAATTCAGAAATATATATATGTATATATATATATACACACGTGGACAAAATTGTTGGTACCCCTCAGTTAAAGAAGGAAAAACCCACAATTCTCACTGAAATCACTTGAAACTCACAAAAGTAACAATAAATAAAAATTTATTGAAAATTAAATAATCAAAAACAGCCATCACTTTTGAATTGTTGATTAACATAATTATTAAAAAAAACAAACTAATGAAACAGGCCTGGACAAAAATGATGGTACCTCTATAAAAGATTGAAAACTATTTGACCAGAGTGACATGATTAACTCAGGTGTGTCATTTAATTGACATCACAGGTGTTTCCAAACTCATAATCAGTCAGTCTGCCTATTTAAAGGGAGACAAGTAGTCACCCTGCTGTTTGGTGAAAAGGTGTGTACCACACTGAACATGGACAACAGAAAGCGAAGGAGAGAATTGTCCCAGGACATCCGAAAAAAAATTATAGAGAAACATCTTAAAGGTAAAGGCTATAAGACCATCTCTAAACAGCTTGAAGTTCCTGTGACAACAGTGGCTCATATTATTCAGAAGTTCAAGACCCACGGGACAGTAGCCAACCTCCCTGGACGTGGCCGCAAGAGGAAAATTGATGACAAATTGTAGAGACGGATCGTTGGAATTGTATCCAAAGAGCCCAGAGCAACCTCCAAAGAAATTAAAGGTGAACTCCAAGGCCAAGGTACATCAGTGTCAGATCGCACCATTCGTCATCGTTTGAGCCAAAGTGGACTTCATGGGAGACGACCAAGGAGGACACCACTGCTGAAAAAAACTCATAAAAAGCGAGACTGGAATTTGCAAAAATGCATGTTGACAAGCCACAAAGCTTCTGGGAGAATGTCCTTTGGACAGATAAGACCAAACTGGAGCTTTTTGGTAAGGCACATCAACTCTATGTTCATAGACTCAAAAACCAAGCATACGAAGAAAAGAACACTGTCCCTCCGGTGAAACATGGAGGAGGCTCAGTAATGTTTTGGGGCTGCTTTGCTGCATCTGGCACAGGGTGTCTTGAAAGTGTGCAAGGTACGATGAAATCTGAAGACTATCAAGGCATTCTGGAGAGAAATGTGCTGCCTAGTGTCAGAAAGCTTGGTCTCAGTCGCAGGTCATGGGTCTTCCAACAGGACAACGATCCAAAACACACAGCCAAAAACACCCAAGAATGGCTGAGAGAAAAGCGTTGGACTATTCTAAAGTGGCCTTCTATGAGCCCAGATCTGAATCCCATTGAACATATGTGGAAGGAGCTGAAACATGCCATTTGGAGAAGACACCCATCAAACCTGAGACAACTGGAGCTGTTTGCTCATGAGGAGTGGGCCAAAATACCTGTTGAGAGCTGGAGAACGCTCATTGACAAATACAGAAATCGTTTAATTGCAGTGACTGCCTCAAAAGGTTGTGCAACAAAATATTAAGTTATGGGTACCATCATTTTTGTCCAGCCCTATTTCATTAGTTTGTTTTTTTAAATAATTATGTTAATCAACAATTCAAAAGTGATGGCTGATTTTGATTATTTAATTTTCAATAAATTTTTATTTATTGTTACTTTTGTGAGTTTCAAGTGATTTCAGTGAGAATTGTGGGTTTTTCCTTCTTTAACTGAGGGGTACCAACAATTTTGTCCACGTGTGTACAGTGCCTTGTGAAAGTATTCAGCCCCCTTGAACTTTTCAACCTTTCGCCACATTTCAGGCTTCAAACATAAAGATATAAAATTTGAATTTTTTGTCAAGAATCAACAACAAGTGGGACACAATCGTGAAGTGGAATGAAATTTATTGGATATTTTAAACTTTTTTAACAAATAAAAACCTGAAAAGTGGGGCGTGCAATATTATTCGGCCCCCTTGCATTAATACTTTGTAGCGCCACCTTTTGCTGCAATTACAGCTGCAAGTCGCTTGAGGTATGTCTCTATCAGTTTTGCACATCGAGAGACTGAAATTCTTGCCCATTCTTCCTTGCAAAACAGCTGGAGCTCAGTGAGGTTGGATGGAGAGCGTTTGTGAACAGCAGTATATTGCACGCCCCACTTTTCAGTTTTTTATTTGTTAAAAAGGTATAAAATATCCAATAAATTTCATTCCACTTCACGATTGTGTCCCAATTGTTGTTGATTCTTGACAAAAAATTCAAATTTTATATCTTTATGTTTGAAGCCTGAAATGTGGCAAAAGGTTGAAAAGTTCAAGGGGGCCGAATACTTTCACAAGGCACTGTATATGTAGACACATACACACGTGGACAAAATTGTTGGTACCCCTCAGTTAAAGAAGGAAAAACCCACAATTCTCACTGAAATCACTTGAAACTCACAAAAGTAACAATAAATAAAAATTTATTGAAAATTAAATAATCAAAATCAGCCATCACTTTTGAATTGTTGATTAACATAATTATTTAAAAAAACAAACTAATGAAATAGGGCTGGACAAAAATGATGGTATCCATAACTTAATATTTTGTTGCACAACCTTTTGAGGCAATCACTGCAATTAAACGATTTCTGTATTTGTCAATGAGCGTTCTGCAGCTGTCAACAGGTATTTTGGCCCACTCCTCATGAGCAAACAGCTCCAGTTGTCTCAGGTTTGATGGGTGTCTTCTCCAAATGGCATGTTTCAGCTCCTTCCACATATGTTCAATGGGATTCAGATCTGGGCTCATAGAAGGCCACTTTAGAATAGTCCAACGCTTTTCTCTCAGCCATTCTTGGGTGTTTTTGGCTGTGTGTTTTGGATCGTTGTCCTGTTGGACGACCCATGACCTGCGACTGAGACCAAGCTTTCTGACACTAGGCAGCACATTTCTCTCCAGAATGCCTTGATAGTCTTCAGATTTCATCGTACCTTGCACACTTTCAAGACACCCTGTGCCAGATGCAGCAAAGCAGCCCCAAAACATTACTGAGCCTCCTCCATGTTTCACCGTAGGGACAGTGTTCTTTTCTTCGTATGCTTGGTTTTTGAGTCTATGAACATAGAGTTGATGTGCCTTACCAAAAAGCTCCAGTTTGGTCTCATCTGTCCAAAGGACATTCTCCCAGAAGCTTTGTGGCTTGTCAACATGCATTTTTGCAAATTCCAGTCTCGCTTTTTTATGAGTTTTTTTCAGCAGTGGTGTCCTCCTTGGTCGTCTCCCATGAAGTCCACTTTGGCTCAAACAACGACGAATGGTGCGATCTGACACTGATGTACCTTGGCCTTGGAGTTCACCTTTAATTTCTTTGGAGGTTGCTCTGGGCTCTTTGGATACAATTCCAACGATCCGTCTCTTCAATTTGTCATCAATTTTCCTCTTGCGGCCACGTCCAGGGAGGTTGGCTACTGTCCCGTGGGTCTTGAACTTCTGAATAATATGAGCCACTGTTGTCACAGGAACTTCAAGCTGTTTAGAGATGGTCTTATAGCCTTTACCTTTAAGATGTTTGTCTATAATTTTTTTTCGGATGTCCTGGGACAATTCTCTCCTTCGCTTTCTGTTGTCCATGTTCAGTGTGGTACACACCTTTTCACCAAACAGCAGGGTGACTACTTGTCTCCCTTTAAATAGGCAGACTGACTGATTATGAGTTTGGAAACACCTGTGATGTCAATTAAATGACACACCTGAGTTAATCATGTCACTCTGGTCAAATAGTTTTCAATCTTTTATAGAGGTACCATCATTTTTGTCCAGGCCTGTTTCATTAGTTTGTTTTTTTAAATAATTATGTTAATCAACAATTCAAAAGTAATGGCTGTTTTTGATTATTTAATTTTCAATAAATTTTTATTTATTGTTACTTTTGTGAGTTTCAAGTGATTTCAGTGAGAATTGTGGGTTTTTCCTTCTTTAACTGAGGGGTACCAACAATTTTGTCCACGTGTGTACACACACTACCATTAAAAAACTTGTGGTCACCCAGGCAATTTCATGTTTTCCATGAAAACTCATGCTTTTATTCATGTGCTAACATAACTACACAAGGGTTTTATAATCACCAATTAGCCTTTCAACACCATTAGCTAACACAATGTAGCTTTAGAGCACAGGAGTGATGGTTGCTGGAAATGTTCCTCTGTACTCCTATGGAGATATTTCATTAATAATCAGCCGTTTCCAGCTAGAATAATATTTACTACATTAGCAATGTCCAGACTGTATTTCTGATTCATTTAATGTTATCTTCATTGGAAAAAAAAATGCTTTTCTTTCAAAAATCAGGACATTTCTAAATGAACCCAAGTGTTTGAACGGTAGTGTAAAAAAACAAACAAACTCCTGAGTGTCTCTTCTTTTTTGGCAGTAATTTTTTTATGTATTTATTTTTCTTTTAAATTTTCCTTGTTGGTGTCTTCATGCCTCCAAATGCTTTCTCCTTTCCAGACAGGGTAACTGAGGTGAAGACGAACATCTACGTCACCAGCTTTGGACCAGTTTCAGACACAGACATGGTGAGTACAGATAACTGGACATTTATTTTCTGTGTTTAAATACTCACATCATATCATAATCGCTGTAGAGAACAAAACAGCTCCCTGCTCGTGTTTAGAGGTTGCTTTTATTGCCTTATTTGTGTTTCATTATGGCTTCCCCTCCATTTGTGACTCCATTGCTTTGTTTTTTCTCCACACAAACTCCTATATGATGCTGAAGTAGGACGAGTATTCCTCAATATGGCACAATGTCTATTCATCTGACAATTTTCATCTTATAAATTATTGAAAGTCTTCTTGTTATTCAAGTCACTCCTTTGTTTATCCTGGGCTTTCCTGTTTATCATTCTCAAACATGCACCCACCTTCACATCATATCATCAGGCTCTGCTCTATTGTCGAGGACCCATTTGCCAAGTGATTGATCTATTGATGTAACAATTGAGAAGCTGGGCCTCTGAAGGAAACCACAAGGTTCTCAGCAAAGCATAAACAACCATTTAACAGCATCTAAGATACAGAAAAGTCAAATGGAAAAAACCTGAGAATTTTTTTTTTATCTTGTGGCGGAAATCCCAGATCCAGATCTTCACCCACATCTGATCGACTAATTGGCCCAGAGGGTGATCTGTCCGCCTAATTTCAGCCAAAACAGTCCTGATGTCTCCTTTTTAAAAATATCTTGCAAATAAACAGATGGACACACAGACAGGAAATCATCGTTTTCTTTCAATTCCGCTGGCAGAGATCATCACGAGTGCTTCAGCAGCAGCCACTGGAGCTGAAAACCTGAGAAATAAGCCGCTATGTCACAATTTATAGAATCCATGAGGTAAAATCATCAATGTATATTCAGTTTTTGAAAAGTTGTGTTGCCTATTCATATGTAAAATGACCATATGGTCCCCACAAAATTAGGCATAAGGCCAAAAATACATTATTTATTTCGGGTTTTGCTCTCATGTAGACAGATGTCTCATAAAAATGAGAAACAGCATGAAATATTCTCCTCTGATCTGATGGATTTATTCAGACACCGTAGAGCAATTCAGTTGATTGCTGAGGTGCCCAGTAGTCAAAGGATTTATAGAAGGCTGAAGCTAAGAAATGAAACAGAAAATAATTAATAGAAAGGAGTGTAATGACTTTCATGAGCAGTAGCAGCACAAATAGCAGAGAGATATATTGTACGCTCTGTAATAATTAGATACATGTTTGAAAATTTATGGCTGTCTCTGTAACATTTCTACAATAAAATGACTTGTGTTGCTCCCTCGCAGTAAATATTTTAGTATGACTGTTTTGACGATGGATTAACTGTAAAAAGATCTATAAAAAATTGTCTGTAGTTTTTAAATACATTAGAAAACCTTGGAATACTATAAAATCTGTGAAAATTACGGCAAATACCTGCAAAAGCTGATCAAATTACAGTAAAATATAATAAAATAGTCAGACATTGTAATAAAAAAGGAAATATAGAAATACAGATTTTTGATGTGAACATTATTTATAGTCTTGCCTGTTTTTTCTTTGTTTTTATAGTCAACATGTAAATGAATGCTTTTTTTCTGTGATTTCGCTATAGCTGATATCAACAATTAAAAAAAGGAAAACTGTAAAATAGCAATTACATTTCAATCAAAAAACAGCAAATACAGTTCACATGCAAACTAAACATTGTTTTCTGTGATTTTACTATGTATTATCTGTACTTTACCGAACATGTGAATATAATTTTGTGTCAGATTTTCATCAGTAATGGTGGCGAGGACAACAGCTCCCATGATCCCTTACTACTTCACGACAGCGTCAAAATTCCTCTTTTGTTTTTGTTTTTTGATTAAGAGATTCCAAGAGGCAAAGATTAAAAAATTACTTACGTATTATGTAGTAAGATAAATAAATGCATAATATAATATCAGTTATCAGTCTAATTCATTACTATTATTAGGGTCCGAGCACCGAGGGTGCGAAGGACAGGCGGTGCAAGGGCACCGACTGTCCAAGGCACCAGCGGTGCCAAGGACCCTATTGAAACCCTAGGGTTTATTATTAGGGTCCTAGGCACCGCTGGTGCCTTGGACAGTCGGTGCCCTGGCACCGCCTGTCCTTCGCACCCTCGGTGCTCGGACCCTATTGAAACCCTAGGGTTTATTATTATTAAGGTCCGAGCACCGAGGGTGCGAAGGACAGGCGGTGCAAGGGCACCGACTGTCCAAGGCACCAGAGGTGCCAAGGACCCTGTTGAAACCCCAGGGTTTATTATTAGGGTCCGAGCACCGAGGGTGCGAAGGACAGGCGGTGCCAGGGCACCGACTGTCCAAGGCACCAGCGGTGCCAAGGACCCTATTGAAACCCTAGGGTTTATTATTATTATTATTATTATTTTTTTTTTTTTTTTTTCTCCCGTAAAGTAAATTGGCTTTTTGGCGGCCTTATCATACTCCAAAACGCGTGAAATTTGGCATGCACATCAGGACTGGCGAAAAATTTGATATTTTATGGGAGTTGCGCATGTGCGTGGCAAAATGGCTCTATAGCGCCACCTGCAAAGTTGAAAAAGTAGTCATTAGGCCAACTGCCACAATGTTTCATGTACAGCTACAATATTTGGTGGGCATATGCAGAACATCCGGACACACCAAAAAGTCAATTACAGTCACGCCCTAAACCCAACAGGAAGTCGGCCATCTTCAATTTGCTGTAAATTTTTCAAACGTAATCGCTCCTCGGGAAATGAATTGCCTTTTTGGCGGCCTTATCATATTCCAAAACGCGTGAAATTTGGCGTGCACATCAGGACTGGCGAAAAATTTGATATTTTATGGGAGTTGCGCATATGTGTGGAAAAATGGCTCTATAGCGCCACCTGCAAAATTGAAAAAGTGGTCATTAGGCCAACTTCCACAATGTTTTATTTACAGCTACAATATTTGGTGGGCATATGCACCACATCAGGACACACCAAAAAGTCAATCACAGCCACACCCTAAACCCAACAGGAAGTCGGCCATCTTGAATTTGCTGTACATTTGTCAAAATTTATAGCTCCTAGTGGATAAGTCTGAGAGAACTGAAATTTGGCCAGTACATGCACCAGACCTTTCTGATGAAAAGTTATCAAAAACTCAACCAGAAGCCAAAAGGTGTGGCCATGGCGGAGCCTCAAACAACTGATCCTTCGCCATGAAACAGGAATTGGTGTCTAATTCTTCTCAACATGCTCCAATCTGCCTGAAACTTTACATGTATGATGACAGTCCTGTCCTGATGTCATCCACATAGGGATATTCATTGACAGTCATAGCGCCACCTTGTGGTTTCAGGAAATAGACATCTTTTACACTTTCATGCCCTATTGTTACCCGGTTGATCATATTCACTTCAAATGCGGTGACAACAGCCTAAACACATTGATGATGCATCCCAGTGAAAATGGTGACTTGTCATCAAAGGGCGTGTCTGTGGCGGCCAAACCAATTTCGATGTTTCGCCATGAAAATTTAACGATTCATATCTCAGCTGAACAACATCCTATCTGCCTCAGACTTCACATGCTGGATACCAGGTCCAGTCTGAACACATCCACACTCATAAATTTTGAAAAAGTCATAGCGCCACCTGTTGGTAATAGTAAGTTTAAGGTCTTATATTTTCAGGTACAATGGCCCCAAACTTGGTGATATCATGCTGGAAATTGGTCAGTCGAGTCTTCACCTCTTGACAATCACACACTGTGAAGGGTGTGACATTTCATGCAACGCTGTTGCCGTAGCAACCAAATATCGCCATGCAAAACAAAGCCCTTTCTGACAGGTTAGGAATACTCCAATGCTCACAAAAATTACCACACACATCACCATCGACCCAAGGAACAACACTGTATGCATCTCGGCACTGCACATGCTATAGCGCCCCCTACAGTATTTTTAACAAACAGCCCCCCCAGCACGTTTCACCTACATCCATGAAATTTGGGAGGCTTATAGAGCACATCAGGACGCACAAAAAAGCCTCTTGGAGCCATGTCCTAAACCCAACAGGAAGTCGGCCATCTTGGATTAATTGTGAGATTTTTGATGATTTTTCTCATTTTTGAGAGTTAATACCTCCTTGGGGATAATTCCAGGAGACCTGAAATTTTGTCAGTCCACACAGCAGGACTTGGTTTGGAAAAGTTATCAAAAGTTTAACCAGAAGCCAAATGGCGTGGCCATGGCGACCATTAGAGTTTTGATGCTTCGCCATGAAACAACAACTGCTGTATAACTCTCCTCTGCATGCACCAATCTGCCTCAAACTTTCCATGTGTGATCACAATCCAATCCTGATCACATCTACAGGCCAACAGACACTCTCAGTTGCAGCGCCACCTGTTGGAGGGACAATAAATGCTGTATTACTGGCCTCTACATGATCAAATCAGCCTGAAACTTTTCATGAGTGATCAGAGTCCAGCCCTCATCACAGCCACTGTTTGAAATACACTCTGAGTTACAGCGCCACCTGGTGGTGGATGGGCAGGAAATGCTGTATAACTCGTCTGAACATGCTCCAATCTGGCTGAAATTTTACGTGTGATTAAACTCTGGTCCAGATGTGATTCAGAGGCCAGCACACACTCTCAGTCACAGCGCCACCTGGTGGACGTGCATGGATTCGCCGACCAGCGTGGATGCGAGGACCCGTCCATCGCTGCTTGCAGCTTTAATTATTATTAGGGTCCGAGCACCGAGGGTGCGAAGGACAGGCGGTGCCAGGGCACCGACTGTCCAAGGCACCAGCGGTGCCAAGGACCCTATTGAAACCCTAGGGTTTATTATTTTTAGGGTCCGAGCACCAACGGTGCCGAAGGACCCTATTGGAACCTTATGGTTTTTTATTATTATTATTATTAGGGTCCGAGCACCGAGGTGCCGAGGACAGGCGGTGCAAGGGCACCGGCTGTCCAAGGCACCAACGGTGCCGTAGGACCCTATTGGAACCCTACGGTTTATTATTATTAGGGTCCGAGCACCAACGGTGCCGAAGGACCCTATTGGAACCTTAGGGTTTTTTATTATTATTATTATTCTGCCAAAACAACTGCATTTTTCAGGGCCTGAACATGCTCGAAAAGTCATGAAAATTTGCACACACATCAGAACTGGCGAAAAATTTCATATTTTTTAGGGCATGTGGAGGTGTGTGGCAAAATGGCTCCATAGCGCCCCCTACAAAATTTTAAAAAGTGGTATTAGGCCAACTCAGAGGGAATTTGGCCGAGAGCTAAAAAATTTGGGAGGCATATGCAGCACATCAGGAAACACAAAAAAGTCAATCACAGCCATGCTCTACACCCAACAGGAAGTGCACCATCATGCGTTAACTGTACAAAATCTATGATGAACTCCTCCTTGGGGAAAAGTCTGAGCGATCTGAAATTTTGCCAGTACATACAGCAGACCTTCCTGAGAAAAAGTTATCAAAATCTTCCTCCATAGTTAAAGGGTGTGGTCGTGGCGGCCTGTCGAAATTTGATCCTTCGCCATGAAACAGGAAATGCTGTCTAACTCTCCTGAACATGCTCCGATCTGAATGAAACTTTACATGTATTGTCACAGACCTGCCTCGATGACATCCATACAGCAAGATTCATTCACAGTCACAGCGCCACCTTGTGGTATCAAGAATTTGACATTTTTTAGACTTTCATGTACTATTCTTAGCCTGTTGCTCAGATTCACCTCAGATGTTGTGACATAAGCCTGAACACATTGATGATGAAGCACAGAAAAAATGGTGACGTGTGATGAAAAGGCGTGTCTGTGGCGGGACGGCAAAGTTTGATGTTTCACCATGAAAATTGAAGTGTTCATATCTCTGCTGCAAAGGATCCTATCTGCCCCAAACTTCATGTGCTGGACACCAGAACCAGTTTGAGGACATCCACACTGAAAAATTTAGAAAAAGTCATAGCGCCACCTCTTGGTAACAAGCAGTTTAGAAATTACATTTGCACACATCATTGCTCCAAACTTTGTCATATCATTCTGAAAATTGGTCAGCTGATTCTTCACCCCCAGACAATACCACAGTGTGAAGATTTTGATATTTGATGAAATGCTGTTGCCGTGGCAACGCGTTGTTTTTGTGACAAACAAAGTACTTTTTGACAGGCTTAGAATGTTCAGCAGCTCACCAAAATTTACACACACATCACTGTCGTCTCCAGGAATAAGAATGTATACATCTCTGCAGGGCATGTGCTATTGCGCCCCCTACAGTATGTTTAATAAACAGCCCCGGCAGCACATTTCACCTACATCCTCAAAATTTGGGAGACATATAGAGCACATTAGAACGCACAAAAAAGCCTCTTGGAGCCATCCCCTCAACCCAACAGGAAGTCCGCTATTTTGAATTAAGTGGACAAATTTTCTCTATTTTTTTAATTTTTGAGAGCGAACTCCTCCGAGGGTTTAACTGCTAGAGACCTGACATTTTGCCAGGATATACAACACAATGTTATGATCAAAAGTTATTAAAAGATTCTTCCAGAGTTAAAGGGTGTGGACATGGCGACCTCCAGAATTTTGATGGTTTGCCATGAAACATCAAGTGCTATCAAACTATCCTCTGCATGCTCCAGTCTACCTCAGACCTCACATGATTGAACACAGTCCTGTCCTGATCACATTTATAGGCCAAAATACATCCACAGTATGTGTCATAGCGCCCCCTACAGCATTTAAAAAATAGCCTCCACAGAGACTTTCAGCTAGGACTATGAAATTTGGCATGCAAATGTAGCATGTCAGTGCAAACAAAAAAGTCTCTTGGAGTCATTCTCTAAACCCAACAGAAAGTCGGCCATTTTTAATTAAATGTCAGATTTTTGGTGTTTTTGGTCATTTTCAAAAATTCATTTCTCACAGGCAATAACTCCAAAACATCTGAATTTGGGAAAATATATAAGACACGTCTTCAGGTTGCATATTTGCAAAAATTGTTCATAAAACTCAAAGGGCGTGGCCATGGCGGGCAGCTGAAGTTTAATGTTACACCATGAAGCAGGACGTCTTGTGTAAATCCCCTGTACACGCTGCAATCCGCCTCAAACTTTACATGTTTGATCAGAGTCCAGTCCTGATGAGTTTCATAGACCAACATACAGTCACAGAGATAGCGCCACCTGGTGGATGGACACAAAGTGCTGCATAAATAGACTGTACATGCTCAAATCTGCCTGAAATTTGACCTGTGTGCTCAGAATCCAGCCTTTGTGACATTCATGGGCCTAAATACACTCTCAGTCGTAGCATTGCCTGGTGGAGATGCTTGGGGTCGCTGACCAGCAAGTATGCGAGGACCCGTTCAACGCTGCTCGCAGCTTTATTAGGGTCCGAGCACCGAGGTGCCGAGGACAGGCGGTGCAAGGGCACCGGCTGTCCAAGGCACCAACGGTGCCGTAGGACCCTATTGGAACCCTACGGTTTATTAGGGTCCGAGCACCGAGGTGCCGAGGACAGGCGGTGCAAGGGCACCGGCTGTCCAAGGCACCAACGGTGCCGTAGGACCCTATTGAAACCCTACGGTTTATTATTATTATTAGGGTCCGAGCACCGAGGTGCCGAGGACAGGCGGTGCAAGGGCACCGGCTGTCCAAGGCACCAACGGTGCCGTAGGACACTATTGAAACCCTACGGTTTATTATTATTATTATTATTATTATTATTATTATTTGTCTCTCAGAACAACTGCATTTTTGAGGGCCTAAACATGCTCAAAAACTCATGAAAATTTGTACACACACCAGAACTGGTGAAAAATTTTATATTCTAAAGGAATTGTGGTAGTGTATGACAAAATGGCTCCATAGCGCCCCCTACAAAATTTTAAAAAGTGGTATTAGGCCAACTCGGAGGGAATTTGGCCGAGAGCTAAAAAATTTGGGAGGCATATGCAGCACATCAGGAAACACAAAAAAGTCAATCACAGCCATGCTCTACACCCAACAGGAAGTGCGCCATCATGCGTTAACTGTACAAAATCTATGATGAACTCCTCCTAGGGGAAAAGTCTGAGCGATCTGAAATATTGCCAGTACATACAGCAGACCTTCCTGAGAAAAAGTTATCAAAATCTTCCTCCATAGTTAAAGGGTGTGGTCGTGGCGGCCTGTCGAAATTTGATCCTTCGCCATGAAACAGGAAATGCTGTCTAACTCTCCTGAACATGCTCCGATCTGAATGAAACTTTACATGTATGATCACAGACCTGCCTCGATGACATCCATACAGCAAGATTCATTCACAGTCACAGCGCCACCTTGTGGTATCAAGAATTTGACATTTTTTACACTTTCATGTACTATTCTTAGCCTGTTGCTCAGATTCACCTCAGATGTTGTGACATAAGCCTGAACACATTGATGATGAAGCACAGAAAAAATGGTGACGTGTGATGAAAAGGCGTGTCTGTGGCGGGACGGCAAACTTTCATGTTTCGCCATGAAAGTTGAAGTGTTCATATCTCAGCTGCAAAGGATCCTATCTGCCCCAAACTTCATGTGCTGGACACCAGAACCAGTTTGAGGACATCCACACTGAAAAATTTAGAAAAAGTCATAGCGCCACCTCTTGGTAACAAGCAGTTTAGAAATTACATTTGCACACATCATTGCTCCAAACTTTGTCATATCATTCTGAAAATTGGTCAGCTGATTCTTCACCCCCAGACAATACCACAGTGTGAAGATTTTGATTTTTGATGAAATGCTGTTGCCGTGGCAACGCGTTGTTTTTGTGACAAACAAAGTACTTTTTGACAGGCTTAGAATGTTCAACAGCTCACCAAAATTTACACACACATCACAGTCGTCTCAAGGAATAACACTGTATGCATCTCTGCAGGGCATGTGCTATAGCGCCCCCTGCAGTATGTTTAATAAACAGCCCCGGCAGCATGTTTGACCTGCATCCACAAAATTTGGGAGGCCTATAGAGCACACCAGGACACACAAAAAAGCCTCTTGGAGCCATCCCCTAAACTCAACAGGAAGTCCGCCATTTTGAATTAAGTGGATAAAATTTCTGTATTTTTTTCATTTTTGAGAGCGAACTCCTCCTCGGGGTTAAGGTCTGGAGAGCTGAAATTTTGCCAGGATATACAACACGATGTTATGATCAAAAGTTATCAAAGGCTTCTTGCAGAGTCAAAGGGTGTGGACATGGCGACCTCCAGAATTTTGATGGTTCGCCATGAAACATCAAGTGCTACCTAACTATCCTCTGCATGCTCCAATCTACCTCAGACCTCACATGATTAAACACAGTCCTGTCCTGATCACATTTATAGGCCAAAATACATCCACAGTATGTGTCATAGCGCCCCCTACAGAATTTTTAAAAATAGCCTCCACACAGACTTTCACCGAGGACTATGAAATTTGGCATGCATATGTAACACGTAAGTGCAAACAAAAAAGTCTCTTGGAGTCATTCTCTAAACCCAACAGGAAGTCCGCTATTTTGAATTAAATGTCAGATTTTTGGTGTTTTTGATCATTTTCAACAATTCATTTCTCACAGGCAATAGCTCCAAAACACCTGAAATTGGGACAATCTATAAAACACGCCTTCAGGTTGCGTATTTGTGAAAATTGTTCACAAAACTCAAAGGGCGTGGCCATGGCAGCCAACTGAACTTTAATGTTACGCCATGAAGCAGGACATCTTATGTAAATCCCCTGTAAATGCTGCAATCTGCCTCAAACTTTACATGTTTGATCAGAGACCGGTCCTGATGAGTTTCATAGACCAATATGCAGTCACAGAGATAGCGCCACCTGGTGGATGGACAGAAATTGCTGCATAAATAGCCTGTACATGCTCCAATCTGCCTGAAATTTGACCTGTGTGCTCAGAATCCAAACTTTGTGACATTCATGGGCCTAAATACACTCTCAGTCGTAGCATTGCCTGGTGGAGATGCTTGGGGTCGCCGACCAGCAAGGATGCGAGGACCCGTTCAACGCTGCTCGCAGCTTTAATTATTATTATTATTATTCTGCCAAAACAACTGCATTTTTCAGGGCCTGAACATGCTCGAAAAGTCATGAAAATTTGCACACACATCAGAACTGGCGAAAAATTTCATATTTTTTAGGGCATGTGGAGGTGTGTGGCAAAATGGCTCCATAGCGCCCCCTACAAAATTTTAAAAAGTGGTATTAGGCCAACTCGGAGGGGATTTGGCCGAGAGCTAAAAAATTTGGGAGGCATATGCAGCACATCAGGAAACACAAAAAAGTCAATCACAGCCATGCTCTACACCCAACTGGAAGTGCGCCATCATGCGTTAACTGTACAAAATCTATGATGAACTCCTCCTTGGGGAAAAGTCTGAGCGATCTGAAATTTTGCCAGTACATACAGCAGACCTTCCTGAGAAAAAGTTATCAAAATCTTCCTCCATAGTTAAAGGGTGTGGTCGTGGCGGCCTGTCGAAATTTGATCCTTCGCCATGAAACAGGAAATGCTGTGTAACTCTCCTGAACATGCTCCGATCTGAATGAAACTTTACATGTATGATCACAGACCTGCCTCGATGACATCCATACAGCAAGATTCATTCACAGTCACAGCGCCACCTTGTGGTATCAAGAATTTGACATTTTTTAGACTTTCATGTACTATTCTTAGCCTGTTGCTCAGATTCACCTCAGATGTTGTGACATAAGCCTGAACACATTGATGATGAAGCACAGAAAAAATGGTGACGTGTGATGAAAAGGCGTGTCTGTGGCGGGACGGCAAAGTTTGATGTTTCGCCATGAAAATTGAAGTGTTCATATCTCAGCTGCAAAGGATCCTATCTGCCCCAAACTTCATGTGCTGGACACCAGAACCAGTTTGAGGACATCCACACTGAAAAATTCAGAAAAAGTCATAGCGCCACCTCTTGGTAACAAGCAGTTTAGAAATTACATTTGCACACATCATTGCTCCAAACTTTGTCATATCATTCTGAAAATTGGTCAGCTAATTCTTCACCCCCAGACAATACCACAGTGTGAAGATTTTGATATTTGATGAAATGCTGTTGCCGTGCCAACGCGTTGTTTTTGTGACAAACAAAGTACTTTTTGACAGGCTTAGAATGTTCAACAGCTCACCAAAATTTACACACACATCACAGTCGTCTCAAGGAATAACACTGTATGCATCTCTGCAGGGCATGTGCTATAGCGCCCCCTGCAGTATGTTTAATAAACAGCCCCGGCAGCATGTTTCACCTACATCCACAAAATTTGGGAGGCGTATAGAGCACACCAGGACACACCAAAAAGCCTCTTGGAGCCATCCCCTAAACTCAACAGGAAGTCCGCCATTTTGAATTAAGTGGATAAAATTTCTGTATTTTTTTCATTTTTGAGAGCAAACTCCTCCTCGGGGTTAAGGTCTAGAGAGCTGAAATTTTGCCAGGATATACAACACGATGTTATGATCAAAAGTTATTAAAAGATTCTTGCAGAGTCAAAGGGTGTGGACATGGCGACCTCCAGAATTTTGATGGTTCGCCATGAAACATAAGTGCTACCTAACTATCCTCTGCATGCTCCAATCTACCTCAGACCTCACATGATTAAACACAGTCCTGTGCTGATCACATTTATTGGCCAAAATACATTCACAGCATGTACCATAGCGCCCCCTAAAAGAATTTAAAAAATTGCCTCCACACAGACTTTCACCTATGACTATGAAATTTGGCATGCATATGTAGCACATCAGTGCAAGCAAAAAAGTCTCTTGGAGTCATTCTCTAAACACAACAGAAAGTCAGCCATTTTGAATTAAATGTCAGATTTTTGGTGTTTTTGGTCATTTCAACAATTCATTTGTCACTGGCAATAACTCCAAAACACCTGAATTTGGGAAAATATATAAGAAACGCCTTCAGGTTGCATATTTGCGAAAATTGTTCACAAAACTCAAAGGGCGTGGCCATGGCGGCCAACTGAACTTTAATGTTACGCCATGAAGGAGGACGTCTTGTGTAAATCCCCTGTACATGCTGTAATGTACCTCAAACTTTACATGTTTGATCAGAGTCCAGTCCTGATGAGTTTCATAGACCACTATACAGTCACAGACATAGTGCCACCTGGTGGATGGACACAAAGTGCTGCAAAAATAGTCTGTACATGCTCCAATCTGTCTGAAATTTGACCTGAGTGCTCAGAATCCAGTCCTCGTTACATCCATGAGCCTAAATACACTTTGTCGCAGCATTGCCTGGTGGACATGCTTGGGGCCGCCGACCAGCAAGGATGCGAGGACCCGTTCAATGCTGCTCGCAGCTTTAATTATTATTATTATTATTTTTTTTTTTTCTCCCGTAAAGTAAATTGGCTTTTTGGCGGCCTTATCATACTCCAAAACGCGTGAAATTTGGCATGCACATCAGGACTGGCGAAAAATTTGATATTTTATGGGAGTTGCGCATGTGCGTGGCAAAATGGCTCTATAGCGCCACCTGCAAAGTTGAAAAAGTAGTCATTAGGCCAACTGCCACAATGTTTCATGTACAGCTACAATATTTGGTGGGCATATGCAGAACATCCGGACACACCAAAAAGTCAATTACAGCCAAGCCCTAAACCCAACAGGAAGTCGGCCATCTTCAATTTGCTGTAAATTTTTCAAACTTAATCGCTCCTCGGGAAATGAATTGCCTTTTTGGCGGCCTTACCATATTCCAAAACGCGTGAAATTTGGCGTGCACATCAGGACTGGCGAAAAATTTGATATTTTATGGGAGTTGCGCATATGTGTGGAAAAATGGCTCTATAGCGCCACCTGCAAAATTGAAAAAGTGGTCATTAGGCCAACTTCCACAATGTTTTATTTACAGCTACAATATTTGGTGGGCATATGCACCACATCAGGACACACCAAAAAGTCAATCACAGCCACACTCTAAACCCAACAGGAAGTCGGCCATCTTGAATTTGCTGTACATTTGTCAAAATTTATAGCTCCTAGTGGATAAGTCTGAGAGAACTGAAATTTGGCCAGTACATGCACCAGACCTTTCTGATGAAAAGTTATCAAAAACTCAACCAGAAGCCAAAAGGTGTGGCCATGGCGGAGCCTCAAACAACTGATCCTTCGCCATGAAACAGGAATTGGTGTCTAATTCTTCTCAACATGCTCCAATCTGCCTGAAACTTTACATGTATGATGACAGTCCTGTCCTGATGTCATCCACATAGGGATATTCATTGACTGTCATAGCGCCACCTTGTGGTTTCAGGAAATAGACATCTTTTACACTTTCATGCCCTATTGTTACCCGGTTGATCATATTCACTTCAAATGCGGTGACAACAGCCTAAACACATTGATGATGCATCCCAGTGAAAATGGTGACTTGTCATCAAAGGGCGTGTCTGTGGCGGCCAAACCAATTTCGATGTTTCGCCATGAAAATTTAACGATTCATATCTCAGCTGAACAACATCCTATCTGCCTCAGACTTCACATGCTGGATACCAGGTCCAGTCTGAACACATCCACACTCATAAATTTTGAAAAAGTCATAGCGCCACCTGTTGGTAATAGTAAGTTTAAGGCCTTATATTTTCAGGTACAATGGCCCCAAACTTGGTGATATCATGCTGGAAATTGGTCAGTCGAGTCTTCACCTCTTGACAATCACACACTGTGAAGGGTGTGACATTTCATGCAACGCTGTTGCCGTAGCAACCAAATATCGCCATGAAAAACAAAGCCCTTTCTGACAGGTTAGGAATACTCCAATGCTCACAAAAATTACCACACACATCACCATTGACCCAAGGAACAACACTGTATGCATCTCGGCACTGCACATGCTATAGCGCCCCCTACAGTATTTTTAACAAACAGCCCCTCCAGCACGTTTCACCTACATCCATGAAATTTGGGAGGCTTATAGAGCACATCAGGACGCACAAAAAAGCCTCTTGGAGCCATGTCCTAAACCCAACAGAAAGTCGGCCATCTTGGATTAATTGTGAGATTTTTGATGATTTTTCTCATTTTTGAGAGTTAATACCTCCTAGGGGATAATTCCAGGAGACCTGAAATTTTGTCAGTCCACACAGCAGGACTTGGTGTGGAAAAGTTATCAAAAGTTTAACCAGAAGCCAAATGGCGTGGCCATGGCGACCATTAGAGTTTTGATGCTTCGCCATGAAACAACAACTGCTGTATAACTCTCCTCTGCATGCTCCAATCTGCCTCAAACTTTCCATGTGTGATCACAATCCAATCCTGATCACATCTACAGGCCAACAGACACTCTCAGTTGCAGCGCCACCTGTTGGAGGGACAATAAATGCTGTATAACTGGCCTCTACATGATCAAATCAGCCTGAAACTTTTCATGAGTGATCAGAGTCCAGCCCTCATCACATGCACTGTTTGAAATACACTCTGAGTTACAGCGCCACCTGGTGGTGGATGGGCAGGAAATGCTGTATAACTCGTCTGAACATGCTCCAATCTGGCTGAAATTTTACGTGTGATTAAACTCTGGTCCAGATGTGATTCAGAGGCCGACACACACTCTCAGTCACAGTGCCACCTGGTGAACGTGCATGGATTCGCCGACCAGCGTGGATGCGAGGACCCGTCCATCGCTGCTTGCAGCTTTAATTATTATTATTATTATTTTTTTTTTCTCCCGTAAAGTAAATTGGCTTTTTGGTGGCCTTATCATATTCCAAAACGCGTGAAATTTGGCGTGCACATCAGGACTGGCGAAAAATTTGATATTTTATGGGAGTTGCGCATGTGTGTGGCAAAATGGCTCTATAGCGCCACCTGCAAAATTGAAAAGTGGTCATTAGGCTAACTTCCACAATGTTTCATTTACAGCTACAATATTTGGTGGGCATATGCACCACATCAGGACACACCAAAAAGTCAATGACAGCCACGCCCTAAACCCAACAGGAAGTCGGCCATCTTCAATTTGCTGTAAATTTGTCAAAATTAATTTCTCCCGGCAAATGAATTGCCTTTTTGGGGGCCTTATCATGAACCAAAACGCGTGAAATTTGGCGTGCACATCAGGACTGGCGAAAAATTTGATATTTTATGGGAGTTGCGCATATGTGTGGAAAAATGGCTCTATAGCGCCACCTGCAAAATTGAAAAAGTGGTCATTAGGCCAACTTCCACAATGTTTTATTTACAGCTACAATATTTGGTGGGCATATGCACCACATCAGGACACACCAAAAAGTCAATCACAGCCACACCCTAAACCCAACAGGAAGTCGGCCATCTTGAATTTGCTGTACATTTGTCAAAATTTATAGCTCCTAGTGGATAAGTCTGAGAGAACTGAAATTTGGCCAGTACATGCACCAGACCTTTCTGATGAAAAGTTATCAAAAACTCAACCAGAAGCCAAAAGGTGTGGCCATGGCAGAGCCTCAAACAACTGATCCTTCGCCATGAAACAGGAAGTGGTGTCTAATTCTTCTCAACATGCTCCAATCTGCCTGAAACTTTACATGTATGATGACAGTCCTGTCCTGATGTCATCCACATAGGGATATTCATTGACAGTCATAGCGCCACCTTGTGGTTTCAGGAAATAGACATCTTTTACACTTTCATGCCCTATTGTTACTCGGTTGATCATATTCACTTCAAATGCAGTGACAACAGCCTAAACACATTGATGATGCATCCCAGTGAAAATGGTGACTTGTCATCAAAGGGCGTGTCTGTGGCGGCCAAACCAATTTCGATGTTTCGCCATGAAAATTTAACGATTCATATCTCAGCTGAACAAGATCCTATCTGCCCCAAACTTCACATGATGGACACCAGGTCCAGTCTGAACACATCCACACTCATAAATTCAGATAAAGTCATAGCGCCACCGTTGGTAATAGTAAGTTTAAGGCCTTATATTGTCAGGTACAATGGCCCCAAACTTGGTGATATCATGCTGGAAATTGGTCAGTCGAGTCTTCACCTCTTGACAATCCCACACTGTGAAGGGTGTGACATTTCATGCAACGCTGTTGCCGTAGCAACCAAATATCGCCATGCAAAACAAAGTGCTGTTTGACAGGTTAGAAATACTCCAATGCTCACTAAAATTACCACACACATCACCATCGACCCAAGGAACGACACCGTATGCATCTCGGCACTGCACATGCTATAGCGCCCCCTACAGTATTTTTAACAAACAGCCCCCCCAGCACGTTTCACCTACATCCATGAAATTTGGGAGGCTTATAGAGCACATCAGGACGCACAAAAAAGCCTCTTGGAGCCATGTCCTAAACCCAACAGGAAGTCGGTCATCTTGGATTAATTGTGAGATTTGTGATGATTTTTCTCATTTTTGAGAGTTAATACCTCCTTGGGGATAATTCCAGGAGACCTGAAATTTTGTCAGTCCACACAGCAGGACTTGGTTTGGAAAAGTTATCAAAAGTTTAACCAAAAGCCAAATGGCGTGGCCGTGGCGACCATTAGAGTTTTGATGCTTCGCCATGAAACAACAACTGCTGTATAACTCTCCTCTACATGCTCCAATCTGCCTCAAACTTTCCATGTGTGATCACAATCCAATCCTGATCACATCTACAGGCCAACAGACACTCTCAGTTGCAGCGCCACCTGTTGGAGGGACAATAAATGCTGTATAACTGGCCTCTACATGATCAAATCAGCCTGAAACTTTTCATGAGTGATCAGAGTGCAGCCCTCATCACATCCACTGTTTGAAATACACTCTGAGTTACAGCGCCACCTGGTGGTGGATGGGCAGGAAATGCTGTATAACTCGTCTGAACATGCTCCAATCTGGCTGAAATTTTACGTGTGATTAAACTCTGGTCCAGATGTGATTCAGAGGCCAGCACACACTCTCAGTCACAGTGCCACCTGGTGGACGTGCATGGATTCGCCGACCAGCGTGGATGCGAGGACCCGTCCATCGCTGCTTGCAGCTTTAATTATTATTATTATTATTATTATTATTATTATTAGGGTCCGAGCACCGAGGGTGCGAAGGACAGGCGGTGCCAGGGCACCGACTGTCCAAGGCACCAGCGGTGCCAAGGACCCTATTGAAACCCTAGGGTTTATTATTATTATTATTTTTTTTTTTTTTTTCTCCCGTAAAGTAAATTGGCTTTTTGGCGGCCTTATCATACTCCAAAACGCGTGAAATTTGGCATGCACATCAGGACTGGCGAAAAATTTGATATTTTATGGGAGTTGCGCATATGTGTGGAAAAATGGCTCTATAGCGCCATCTGCAAAATTGAAAAAGTGGTCATTAGGCCAACTTCCACAATGTTTTATTTACAGCTACAATATTTGGTGGGCATATGCACCACATCAGGACACACCAAAAAGTCAATCACAGCCACACCCTAAACCCAACAGGAAGTCGGCCATCTTGAATTTGCTGTACATTTGTCAAAATTTATAGCTCCTAGTGGATAAGTCTGAGAGAACTGAAATTTGGCCAGTACATGCACCAGACCTTTCTGATGAAAAGTTATCAAAAACTCAACCAGAAGCCAAAAGGTGTGGCCATGGCGGAGCCTCAAACAACTGATCCTTCGCCATGAAACAGGAATTGGTGTCTAATTCTTCTCAACATGCTCCAATCTGCCTGAAACTTTACATGTATGATGACAGTCCTGTCCTGATGTCATCCACATAGGGATATTCATTGACAGTCATAGCGCCACCTTGTGGTTTCAGGAAATAGACATCTTTTACACTTTCATGCCCTATTGTTACCCGGTTGATCATATTCACTTCAAATGCAGTGACAACAGCCTAAACACATTGATGATGCATCCCAGTGAAAATGGTGACTTGTCATCAAAGGGCGTGTCTGTGGCGGCCAAACCAATTTCGATGTTTCGCCATGAAAATTTAACGATTCATATCTCAGCTGAACAAGATCCTATCTGCCCCAAACTTCACATGATGGACACCAGGTCCAGTCTGAACACATCCACACTCATAAATTCTGAAAAAGTCATAGCGCCACCTGTTGGTAATAGTAAGTTTAAGGCCTTATATTTTCAGGTACAATGGCCCCAAACGTGGTGATATCATGCTGGAAATTGGTCAGTCGAGTCTTCACCTCTTGACAATCCCACATTGTCAATGGTGTGACATTTCATGCAACGCTGTTGCCGTAGCAACCAAATATCGCCATGCAAAACAAAGTGCTATTTGACAGGTTAGAAATACTCCAATGCTCACGAAAATTACCACACACATCACCATCGACCCAAGGAACGACACCGTATGCATCTCGGCACTGCACATGCTATAGCGCCCCCTACAGTATTTTTAACAAACAGCCCCCCCAGCACGTTTCACCTACATCCATGAAATTTGGGAGGCTTATAGAGCATATCAGGATGCACAAAAAAGCCTCTTGGAGCCATGCCTTAAATCCAACAGGAAGTTGGCCATCTTGGATTAATTGTGAGATTTTTGATGATTTTTCTCTTTTTGAGAGTTAATACCTCCTTGGGGATAATTCCAGGAGACCTGAAATTTTGTCAGTCCACACAGCAGGACTTGGTGATGAAAAGTTATCAAAAGTTCAACCAGAAGCCAAATGGTGTGGCCATGGCGACCATCACAGTTTTGATGCTTCGCCATGAAACAACAGCTGCTTTATAACTATCCTCTGAATGCACCAATCTGCCTCAAACTTTACATGTGTAATCACACTGCAATCCTGATCAATTCCATAGGCCAACATACCCTTTCAGTCATGGCGCCACCTTGTGGTTTCAGGAAATAGACATCTTTTACACTTTCATGCCCTATTGTTACCCGGTTGATCATATTCACTTCAAATGCAGTGACAACAGCCTCAACACATTGATGATGCATCCCAGTGAAAATGGTGACTTGTCATCAAAGGGCGTGTCTGTGGCGGACAAACCAATTTCAATGTTTCGCCATGAAAATTTAACGATTCATATCTCAGCTGAACAACATCCTATCTGCCTCAGACTTCACATGCTGGATACCAGGTCCAGTCTGAACACATCCACACTCATAAATTTTGAAAAAGTCATAGCGCCACCTGTTGGTAATAGTAAGTTTAAGGTCTTATATTTTCAGGTACAATGGCCCCAAACTTGGTGATATCATGCTGGAAATTGGTCAGTCGAGTCTTCACCTCTTGACAATCACACACTGTGAAGGGTGTGACATTTCATGCAACGCTGTTGCCGTAGCAACCAAATATCGCCATGAAAAACAAAGCCCTTTCTGACAGGTTCGGAATACTCCAATGCTCACAAAAATTACCACACACATCACCATTGACCCAAGGAACAACACTGTATGCATCTCGGCACTGCACATGCTATAGCGCCTCCTACAGTATTTTTAACAAACAGCCCCCCCAGCACGTTTCACCTACATCCATGAAATTTGGGAGGCTTATAGAGCACATCAGGACGCACAAAAAAGCCTCCTGGAGCCATGCCCTAAATCCAACAGGAAGTTGGCCATCTTGGATTGATTGTGAGATTTTTGATGATTTTTCTCATTTTTGAGAGTGAATACCTCCTTGGGGATAATTCCAGGAGACCTGAAATTTTGTCAGTCCACACAGCAGGACTTGGTGATGAAAAGTTATCAAAAGTTCAACCAGAAGCCAAATGGTGTGGCCATGGCGACCATCACAGTTTTGATGCTTCGCCATGAAACAACAGCTGCTTTATAACTATCCTCTGAATGCACCAATCTGCCTCAAACTTTACATGTGTAATCACACTGCAATCCTGATCAATTCCATAGGCCAACATACCCTTTCAGTCATGGCGCCACCTGTTGGATGGACAGGAAATGCTTTATAAGTAGCCTGTACGTTTTCCAATCAGCCTTAAACTTTACATGACTGATCAGAGTCCAACCCTGATCACATCCACTGCTTGAAATACATTCTCAGTCGCAGCGCCACCTGGTGGATAGACAGGAAATGCTCTATAACTGCTCTGAACATGCTACAGTCTGGCTGAAATTTTACATGTATGATTGGACTCTGGTCCAGATGCGATTCAGAGGCCGACATACACTCTCAGTCACAGCGCCACCTGGTGGACGAGCGTGGATTCACCAACCAGCGTGGATGCGAGGACCCGTCCATCGCTGCTTGCAGCTTTAATTTTTTGTTTTTTTCTTTGTGCTATGCAGCGCTGTTTTCCTTTCTGTATCAATAACATGGTCTGTCAAGAAATTGTAAAAACAGTAAAAGTGTAAACTGAATCTTGTCCAGTCTCTTGCAATCAATCTCCCACACACAAAGGTGTAACTTGCAATTTTCATCAAAACTTACGTAAACCATCTTCAGCATCAGAGCCTTCCACCAGAGTAACTGTTATATTGAGAACATGACTAAGCAATTTGACTGTCTTGTCTGTACACAATGAAACAAGGACTTGTCATTGTGACAGCGCTGACATGTTCATTGACAGAAATTTAATTTTGAGCGATAGACGAAGAATTTTGCACAAAAAACTGGCTTTTGCAGGTAATCCATGTTGTTTTGCTACTTGTGCGACGTGTTTTGAGAAATGCACAAACTGTTTTGAGAATTTCAATTCTGATCTGAGAAACGTACTAAAGCAATTGAGAAAAACTGTAATACACATTCAGTGCCACAGAGAGTATTTTATCATGGTGTATGTGGGATTGACCTAAAATAAACTACAGCACCCACAGTCACGCTCTGTAAACCACTTTGTAATGAAGTGGTCCACTGATGTTTTTTTTAATCAGTCTGGAACAAATTCAGAGATCTGTGGCACAGAGTAAAATATAAACTATCACTAATTTATCTCCAGAATTGTTTTTAAGGAGAAAGAAAGACAACAGAAGCACTGAAAATAGATAGATAGATAGATAGATAGATAGATAGATAGATAGATAGATAGATAGATAGATAGATAGATAGATAGATAGATAGATAGATAGATAGGTTTTTCTTAATGTGAGAACTGCTGGACCCTAAATGAATGAAATCAGACCAGGTTTCAGGACAGTTTCTGCATCCAAAGATCTAAATGCCATGAGACTTTTCAAGTGTGACAAGAAAAACAAAACTCTGGAGGACTTAATCTCTCTCTGCTTCTCACCTCGCCTGCTGAGTGTGAATCACACAAACACACAAACTCTCACACGTACACACATTTCACAGTGCAGCGCTTTCTGCCCTAAATCCTTTTCTCGTGTGCGGTTTCTTTTGACAACAGAGGATTGTAGGTCAAAGGGGTTGTCTTGGCCTCAGAGTCGGCTTAGGAAAACACCGACTTGGGGAGCCGCGAGGGCCTCACCTTGATGGAGCTTTGACAAACAGAAAGAGCCTTAAGTGGGCAGGTTTTAAAGTGGCAGGTGAAGTCAGCTGTGAAGGAACCTGTAGACTCCTATAAAACACAGCAGCGAACTACAACACCAGTGTTTCAACTCACATCCTCAGAGCACGAATGGGACTCATTTTTTATTTAAACTCATCTCATGTGCAATATGTAATGTGCAATTTTTCTCATTTTCATTTCTATGGGCTAACATTTCATTATTATGTGTGACTTTTCATTTTCATTTGGCATTCTTTGACTACATGAGAGATATTTCCTGTGTAACATTGTCGATACGTGCAATAATTAATATTAATTTAATTTTTCAGGTGCAATATAAAGAATGGATGGAAGGATAGTGTGATGTAGAGTGTGAAAAAAGTAAAAATAAGTTTAATATAAAATTTATTAAGTGTGCAAAAATATACAATGTGTCCATTAAAAATTAATTATAATTTTAAATAAAATAAAAAAATATATCTGAAGTTGTTATAGGGTGTAAAAATATAAAGTGTGCAAAATGTAAAAGAAATTTAATAAAAAATTTAGTGTGCAAAAATATACAATGTGTAAAAAAAGTATGTAAAAATGATACTGTGCAAAAAATATGCAGTGTGCTAAGTATAAGAAATTTAATGTAAACATCACACAAAGTGCAAAATGTAAATAGAAATTTAATGTAGAGATTATACAGTGTGTAAAAATGGTTTGCATATCTGCATGAGGTAGTTATATGTATGTTATCTCTATGTGTGTTTTTTTAAATTTTTTGCATGTTTTTTTTCTGTTCTGTTGTAATTGTACTTGTCCTGAGTGTCAAGAAAGGTATTTATAAAAACGTATTTGTGATCCTCTCTGTCCTCAGGAGTACACCATAGATGTTTTCTTCCGGCAAACCTGGAAGGATGAAAGGTTGAAATTTCACGGACCGATGAACATTCTGCCCCTCAACAACCTGATGGCGAGTAAGATCTGGACTCCAGACACCTTCTTCCACAACGGGAAGAAGTCTGTGGCTCATAACATGACGATGCCGAATAAACTGCTGAGGATCAAAGATGACGGGACGCTGCTGTACACCATGAGGTAATTCATCTGGAGGAAAAGCCACACCGCTGTAATTATGACTGAGATGGATTTAAAGGAGTCATTTGGAAAATACAGCAGTTGAGAGTTAGCTAAGAAAATGACACCATTCTCCTGTCTGTAAATCAAATATGAAGCTACTGCCAGCAGGTTGTTCACTGAACAGTCTAGAAAGTTTGGTCATAAAAGTTTGATGTTTTCCAAACCGCTCAAAAAACCCAAAATTGATTAAAAATTTATCTATAATAAAAAAATACAGATGAACTCAGAAAAAATTTGCAACTCTAACATAGTAGTAAAACAGCAATTCAAGCGTGCTAAAATGCAAATACATTCCACATCGTTTAATGCAACTAAATTCTACTTAATAAAAGCAACTAGTAGATAAAGAGACAGCCTCAAACATCAAACAGTCAAACATGTTGAGGAACATGACAATCACCCAGGATGTTTGTCTAACCTCCATACTTCCTAGACCCCGTTCTGATCAAACATCAGCAGGATACAAATCAACAAGTTTGATTCCCAGACGCCCCACTGCATAACCCAGAGCAACCAAAGGATCCACTGCCAGTGTTCTGGTGACATAAAACCTCCTGTCCATGTCCAGTGGGTCAGAGCAGTTTTCATGACATGAGGGGGACCAACGCTGTATTAGACACTGCCAGTCAAAAGTTTGGACACACCTTCTCATTCAGTGCTTTTTATTTATTTCGATTATTTTCTACATTGTAGATTAATGCTGAAGATTAACATTTCTTTGTTTACAACATAATTCTATATGTGTTTGTTTATAGTTTGGATGTCTTCAGTGTTAATCTACAATGTAGAAAACAATTAGATAAAAACCACTGAATGAGAAGGTGTGTCTAAACTTTTGACTGGTAGTGTTTATATACACAAAAGATTTTATCAAAGTGTGTGAGAAATAAGCATATATCTTATGCCATCAAAAAGACAATAAAAATACTGATGCTGTAATGCTGCAAGCACACAGGTTATAACAACAGATAGAGACTAATACAGAAAAACCACTACAGCTTGTATATGTTTACAGGGTAACCCATTGAGGTAATGATGGTAACTCTGATCTCATCTCAGCAAAATGATCAAAATGATCTTATCAAAGTGCTGAGAGACTGGATGTGTTCATATTAGTAAAGAATACAGTTTGTGAGGATATCTTTAAAGACCCTTTGACACACAGAGATGAACAAACCAGAAAAAAAGATCTATACCCAGTCTATCAACTCATTTTCCTTGACAATCCACCCTAAATCTAGCAACACTGGACATGTAGTCCTACTTAAACCACATCTTAGCATGTTTACACTTTACACAAACTAATCATGTGAACTGGTAAGCTTTAGAGGGGCACACAAGTGTATTGTTTCAACTGTTTTCCCTTTGTTTTCAGTCTGTAGGTTCGCATTTACTGCGTAGACTTGAGAGTGGTATCAGTCTTCTCAGCTAACTCTCTGCAAGGAAGTGAAACATCCTAAAAGGTTGCACTGTTTCTTTAAGAGACTTGGACAGAAAACTGTGAATACAACTGAGTAGCGAACACAGAATCCCATTTTGTTAAATGTACTCTTCATGCATCCTCTTTTTTTGTCACCATTCGCTTCAAGAAAATCAATCTGAATGATAAAACATTGTGAGATATTTTTTTTGTTGTTGCAGTGGTTGAATAATGTTTTAATAATAGTTCATACAACGCAGTTTCTTATCACGTAGCTGATCTCACCGTCAACACACACTAGCCTTTTGATTTGTGCTGGTCTCTGCAGTACCCTGTTTACTTTGCTCTGCTGATTACTGTTAAGATGAATTATTTTTGTTTCAAGGCATTACAGATAAGAAGCGTCTTGAATAGTGCATGAGGCTTGTAAAGGTTTTTTCTTTTTTTATTTCTGTTTTCTTTTCTTTTTTTTTGGAGATGGTGCCTAATCTGTGCTATTTACTTTTCATGCATTTGCAAAGTCTCCTTAATTTTCTGTGGATTGGATGCAGGTTAACTGTGCATGCAGAGTGCCCAATGCATCTGGAGGATTTCCCCATGGACTCTCATTCCTGTCCACTAAAATTTGGCAGCTGTGAGTAACTCTGATGATGATAGTGCCTGAGGGAACTTAAAGTAAAATGTTACTTTCTGTTTGTTTTGTTCTGTTTTTTGTTTTTTTACTCCTTCTTCTTCTTCTTCTTCTCCTCACTGGTTCTTTGGCGAGAGAGCAGCCTAAGAACCGAGTGAAGCTGGAGTGCATGGCTCAGTTTTCTGGCAGTGGCCCTGCAAAACTTTTATCACAATACGCATCAGCATTTAAGCACATATAGAATAGCTGCAGATAAAGGATTGAGGGGAGTAGTTGCTGGGAAATATGGGGATAAGGGCTCATCCAAATACTTTTGTTTTTGGAATCAAAGTCTATTTTATTGCTTCTTTACATTTGGATGAAGGGTTTTTTGCTTTAAGCTGTTGGTTTAAAAGCAAGGGATTATTAATATATCATATGAGAGCATCAGAACATGCTTGGTCATGTCTGAAATGCCTTGACTTCTCATATAAGTTCAATATTTTGTCTGCTTTCAGTACATTTATACAGTGACTTCCAGTATTTTACATTAATCTCTTGCCTCATCTGCTGCCCTGATGCAACAATAACAGGCTATTGCATGACATGATTGGCAGAATATTTCAATTATTGAGTGCATTGAGGCAAAAAATATGAAAAAAAAATCAGTTTCTCTATTTCAACATTCATGGGTTGGCAGACAAGCTTTCACATTTCATATTCAGTTTGTGCTGTGACTGATTGAAAAGGGCAAATGTCACTGTGCATCGATTGCTTTTTGGTGTTTTACAAATGACATCTTCAACCGCTGACAGATTTTTTTCTTTCTCTCTGCAGTATTCTTTATTTTCTTCTTCTTCTAGAAAACCCAGCATCAAACACAATGTGTGTGTGTGTGTGTGTGTGTGTGGTGGTGGTGGTGGTGGGGGGCTTTTCATTTGGGTCACTGAAAAATTTTCTCGACAAATCATCAATAGCTGCGACTGCCCCAGATTTATCCCCTATGGGTTTATCCTCTTCCCTTCTTTTAGATGCCTACACAATCTCAGAAGTGACTTATGCTTGGACTAAAAATGCGTCAGACTCTGTTGTGGTGGAAGGTGAAAGCTCTCGGCTGAACCAGTACGACCTGCTCGGACAATCGGTCGGACAAGAAACTATCAAATCAAGCACAGGTAAGCTTTTGCGGAGGTCTGGAGTGAATTAAATCCACTTCATGACTCTTCCGTCTCCTGCTGCCCTCCATCTCCAGCTTAGACAAATGTCTCACATATGGGAAGGAAATGATGCATTTTCAAAGAGCAGAAAATAATAAAGGCACACCACTTTAGTAGTCAGGTTTTGGACTGGATTTATAATACTTTCTTCACTCTTTAGCAACAAAACAAATGTGAAACTGTAATGACATCTATCCCACCGAGCATTTTTCGGTCTAAAAGATGTCTAAATGACGTCTAAATGTTCCTTAGGCATCTAGTCTAAAATTGGTCTATCAGAGGTCTAAAAGTGAAAGTTTTGTAGACGTATAAATTTAGACGTATAAATTTCAGAAGTTTATCTGACGTTCATGCTTATACCGAATATAAACCCAGGTATACACTTAGACGTCTATTAGACGTCTAAACAACGTATATTTATAGACATTCAGACGTTGAAATCCCGTACAGCAGACGTCTAATTTAACACGTCTAAATTGTAGACGTTTATCTGACGTTCATGCTTATACCGAATATAAACCCAGGTATACACTTAGACGTTTATTAGACGTCGATTAGCGGTCTAGTCTA
This sequence comes from Acanthochromis polyacanthus, assembly GCF_021347895.1. Lineage (NCBI taxonomy): Eukaryota > Metazoa > Chordata > Actinopteri > Pomacentridae > Acanthochromis > Acanthochromis polyacanthus. Next base: position 29,725,118 of record NC_067122.1, on the reverse strand, counting down.
AATTTTAGACGTTTAAAAAAACTTTCATTTGTAGACCTCTGGTATACCTATTTTAGACTAGAGGTCTAATAGACGTCTATTAAACGTCTGTTAGACCTAAAAAAAAAAAAAAGTCAGTGGTTGCCTATCAATACTGTAATACACTGACAATCATTAATGCATATTTTCCCCAAATTCTAATAAATTAATAAGAATTTGTCAATTTATAAAAAATATTCACAATAAAAATTTAACTATCAAAAAAATGTACTGTAGACCAAAATCTCTCTCACAAAAAAAAGCCTAAATGAGAAATTACCTGCAATTCTTACCTTGATGTACTCTAGGATGTCCCGACTATTTTGCCAATGTGTCTCTTTCTGGACCTTTCACAATACATTTTTAATCTAATGTCATGCTTTTTCATAATTTAACACTAATCTACATTTGTCATCAGTAGATTGCAATTACAGTACATTATTCATTCAGAATACAACGATTACAATCATGGACTTGGCATTATTTTTCTTTAATGTTACACAAATAGAACATAAATTTAAACCTTGAACTTGGAAAAATTAAAACAATTCAAAATAAACTGAACAAAATATTACACAATATAACAGTGGAAAAAATGTAAAAAAAAACAACTATAAATATAACTACTTTTAACAACTTTTAACTGGTTTTATGAAATTTGCCTCGCAATTCAAAAAGAAAAAAAATAGATTTAAAACGTTTGTTTTAAAAAAACACTTTTTAAAGAACTTTGTGGGGCTTTTAGAAAAAAATTTAGAAGGGGGAAGTTCTGTCTTTCCTGTAGCCCCCCCACCACATCGAGCTGGCGCCTGTTTTAGGTGATCACTGAGAGCTGCTCCGACTTGTTCTTCTGTGGTATTTGGAAACTGACTGCAAACACTCTCTGCAAACAAGAACAACAAAAAAAATACAGACTTGACATTGGTAACATTAGTTGAAATCACATAGTATTATCCAGAAGGATTCTTCATTCTTTATTGCTTCATGCGATACAAAAGACCAGTTGAGTGTAATGCTTTACTTTGGCTGTTAAACAAAATCATAGCCTGTTTTACAACTTTAAAAAAACCCCATGCACCAATAAAACACTGCTAAACCTGACACAATAGCTTTAATTTACCTTTAATCCTTGGGGTTTTGGGCCGCTGACCTACAGAGGAATGAGCTGTGTGTCAAAGAAAGAGAAGTATAAGTCATCATAGCAACATCACTATTTAATATCAATACCACGGTCAATTTGTACCTTGGGAAGCACGGGCGGGGGATCCAGTCTGAGGTCTAGGAGTCTCTGTTGGCAGAGGGAGAAATGGAACATACTCACCTTATTTAAAAAAAACAACAGTTATATCACTCTGAAACTGACTATACAATACATTTTTACCTTGCTGTGATGCTCCCCTACGAGTTCGATCACCTTTTGGGGTCATAACATAGTTAATTGCACATCATAATTGCCTCAGCAATTAAATCAACAGCAATGTCATCATTGTTCAATTCAATAAAAGTCTACTAATAAAAGTCTCTTTGGGAGTCGCAGCACTTGAAATGCCACGGTTCACTGTTTGGAGGTGAAAAAAACTTAAAATGTAAATCAAAATAAAAATGTGTGCAATGCCATCTCAAATTCACTTAACTTTGCACTATAAACTTACCACTTGAACTGTGGGTAATAACTTGTCTGGTTACTTGTGCTAGCCGACTTGAGACAGCTGTAAAAAGAAGAGGGAATTAAATGTCATGTTTATACACTCACCACTGTGAACACTGCTATAATGAATAAAAGTTTACCCTGTGGGCTCCGAGCCTGCGTATTGGCCCTCCCAGGGACTACTGGGGTGGTCTGAGCTCGATTATCTAATCGGAGAGAAAGCGTGTTGAAATGAAATCTTTTCACTCACACCATTTGTCATTTGTAGTATATTCAGTAGAGGCTTTAAAAAAGGTCAGAATATTAAAATTTGCAACTTTTGATGTCTACTCCAGTGTATTAAATTACAATGTACACAGGGGTGGGGGCAGCAAATGAAATTAATGATTGTATTTGCAAACAACATTGTAATCACTGCTATAAACATTAATGACTACCCTGTGAGGTCCGGGCACGGGTCATCACAGGAATGCGCCGTCTATCACAGGCCCTCCCAGATACTACTGGGGTGGTCGGAGGTCTGCTCGGAGAGAGACACATACAAAAATTGAACAGTCCTGGCTGCATATGTGAACTTGACATCTTCTTGACACCCACATTCATTATTTGGGGTGGGGGATAATTAGAACTTGATAATCGTGATTATGACAAAAAAATAATTTTACTAGTTGGACACAATTGTCCCCGTGTATTTCCAAACATACCTTGACTTCTGACTTTTTTCGATAACGGCCCCTGTCAGGGACTGCAGATGATGTCTGACCTTGCACAGCTGTAATCAAAAACAGATACAAAAATTATTATATTCAGCATTGCATTTAGGTATTTTGTCCTCTCCTGCTGCTAATCATTGTTTCACCAACACAGGTTTTAATACTTAGTGGAGAACAATGTTATTTTTGGCCATTAAACAGGCATTAAATTTAAATTATCTAATAACCAGGGGGATAATTTGAATATAATAAACATATAAATTATACCCAGTGTAGAGGAATGCGGGGGTGGGGGTGGTGGTCAAAATTGTTTTTGGACAGGATGGTGAATCGCCTGGGGAAGACATAATTATCACAGATGTACATTGTTTGAATTAATTTAAATTATAAGTATTAATTGGGAAAAAAAGAATACAAATAAAGAGGACAACGTTACAAACTACAGGATATCTGAGTCAATGAACTGTCAGGTGAAGGCTGCCATGCTAACAAAAGCAGGAGAAAAGAAATGTTCAAACTTGATAAAACAATGTTTTGAATTAAAAAAAAACTTAGAAATACTTTAACCTTACATTTTGAAAGATCTACTGATGTTTCTGGTTGTTCAAACAAATCTGGAGAGTTGGGTTGCTCTTGGTCTACAAAAATAAAATTGCTTTACAAATCTGGCCTGTAGGTGATCCTCTTAATCATCAGGATTTTGTACAAAGCAAGGACAGCGCATGCTAACATAAATAATGAACATTTGTAGAGAAAAGTTGAAGAATAAGGAAAAACAAAAACAAAAAGCTCGACGACTCTGCAGAAACCATGAAAAAAGAATCAACAGCTCATTAATCTTTACCTCAAAGCTATAAACACAATGTCTTCCATTTATGATAGGATGCAAAGTCAAACATTCCCTGACATCAGTCTACAGAAAAACAGCAGCATAACTTCACACATACACAAAATTAAGCTGAACTCCAGGTTTTCGTTCACTTCTCAGTGTTGTGGGACATTCGTTGAGACGATCCGAGCCGGTCAGTGTGGGGAAAAAAAGCACGTTAGGGCGGACTTTGATGCGGGGGGGCAAGTTGCCCCATACTTTTCGCTAGCTGAGCTGCGAAGCTGCCTGCCTGGCTAAATACTGGAGCTATGTTGAAAAATCATTTCTCCATCACTCACGTTTGAAATGACATATGAAAACAGATCCCAGATTAAAAAAACGAAGTCGATGCTGTTAGGCCCACACTGGCTAAACTAGCAACTCGCTAGCCCTCATGCTCGCAACCGACACTCGTCTACATGCATGCAAATGCTAAAATGAAGCATGATTGTAAAAGGACCAAACACTGCAAAATTAAACATTTTTTCTGTAATATCTGCTTCGGCACCCGCCTCTTAACCACTGAATGACGTCAAATTGACTTCTTCGACACTTTTTCCTTCCTCTCTGAAAACTTTCCAGTGCCATGTTATTTGAACCTTGTGCACAAGGATTCCTCTGTCGGAAGCATGGTCGGAAGTTGCGGCATCCATAAAGTGAAGCTTTTTGCATGTTATGATCATGTGATCTCCATACGAATGCAAAGCAGGGGCCTTACAGAGCTACCAATTTTTTTGTCGTTGATATCGTGGCAAAGCGGCTATGGCGATAAGTTTTATCACGGACTACTTCTCTCTGAGCGGAATAACATTTTTCCAGGAAGTAACTGCACGGTGCATCATGTGAGCGTGCTACACCAATAAGGTGGCTGCATCTTTCTCAACAGTGAAGGCAACATGGCGGCAGTCAGCGATACCAAGACTGAGAAAACACAACCTGTATCTAATAATCTAATGGAATTTCAGCGACAAACTTTGTTGTCGAGTGCTCAACAGGGCCCGGGCTTTCATATTAACTAAGTTTTTTGGGGGATTGATACGTTTTGACCAAATAAAGTGAACACACCGGTCAGTCTACGTTGTAAACAGTGCAACAGCAATAATGCTCCCTCCACAGCTGGCCACGGCACATGGAAAGAGCTGGCTATTCCATTAGATTATTGTTTGTTTTATTTTCCGAAGATTTAAAATGAATACATCTGAATGGTGTCGGTGTTGAAAAGCGGAATATTAGATGTCTACATATAAACTGTAGTTTATAGCGATTATGGCTAATAAAATGATTTTAGTCCAATATCAAGAGATCAGTTCTGCAACATGCAGTTATTCTTTTAAATAAATAAAGTTGGATAAAATTAATTTGTTGAAATTCGGTCTATAAGCGATATCGCTTAACGGCTATCATAATTGATTTAGTTCAGTATTTGGAGATCAGTTATGCAACATGCATTTATTGTTTTAAATAAAAAAAATATTAAATTGTGGTGGGTTTACATAATTCACCCACGGAACGGTGGTTGTTGTTGTCGTGGTTCCGCACGGACTGTTTTTATGTGTTTGGCACTTCCTGGTTCCGATTTTCACGTGCACTGTGTTGTGACAGTTACTTCATTAATGTCAGTAAAAAAGTTAGCTCCTGTGTTCGACACTCCGCCTCCGACTCTGTTTCTTCAGCACCACAAAATGATGGATAAAATTCTGTTGTCTATATTCGGTCTATGTCTAAACGTTGAAATGCAGTAGAGATTTAGACGTCTAAATCTCGGATATATTTAGACTATACTGTATATCGCTCAACGGCTATCATAATTATATCAGTTCAGTATTTGAAGATCAGTTCTGCAACATACAGTTATTGTTTTAAATAAACAACTTTTAAATAATGGATTAAATTCTGTTGTCTTGATTCGGTCTATATCGAGACGTTGAAATGCAGTAGAGATTCCAACGTCTAAATCTCGGCTAAATTTATACTATACTGTATATTGCTGAACAACTTTCATAATTATATTAGTTCAGTATTTGGAGATTAGCTATGCACCTTACAGTTGTTTTTTAAAATTAATAGTTATAGAATAATTGATTAAACTGCAACGTCTAAATTCCGTCTAAAAACAGACGGAATCTCGACGGTTGAATTTAGGTCTAAAAAAATCTAGACGTCTAATAGATGTCTATTGCTCAGTGGGATGGCTTCCGCTGAATTAGTTTTGTGGAGTCAGCACACCTAAATATCTTCATCTTAGTTCCAAACTGTCTGAGTGTGAAAATCAAGCTGTGATTTTGATCCTGGTTTGGCTGGATGTTGAGTTTGTCCGCCTCCTACATGCTGCAGGAGGCGGCCGCTGTGAAACGCTTGCTAAGTTTTGTGTTTTTTGTTACTCACTTTATTTGGCTTGAAAAGCGCAGAGAAATGTTTGTTCGGGCTTCCTCTGCGTGACAAAGATTTGACAACACAGGGATTTGGCATTTATGCATCTTGAATTCCTTTACTTTGTCGTGTATTCGGTTAATCTGTACTTAGAATGGGCTGGGGACCTGAAAGCAGCGTGACAGGTGAGCTGTCGCTGCGACAAGCCTTTATGCTTAAAAACCCCTGTTTGAAGAACAAAGATGAGCAGGCTTTTATATGTAGTGGCATTTCTGTGTGTATTTGTTTGAATGTCAATAAAACCTGAGATATGCTGATGTAGCCGTAAGGGAGAACATCTGTTTTAGCTGTCAGAAATACTAACAGAGGAGCTCCAGGGGAAAACAACGCCTGCTGCGTCCTCCAGGAATTTTAAGTGTCTCATGTTAATACCCAAAGACACAGGAGTTTCCCCGCTGAAGTGCAATGATGCATGAAATTATAAAGAAAATCTATGTTTTGTGCCCAGAAAGGGAATTACTTGGTGTCGAGTGAAAATGGGGCATTTCAGTCAAATGGACCTACAGGAGATTTCAGCAAGTGAATCAAACAGTGACAAGCTCATTAGTGGACGGAATAATTAAGTTTGCTTTAGTCTGGAGTTTAAAAACACAGACTTGAAGCAAAAAGCAGAAGATTTAACTTTTAAAACATGCACAGGTTCCTTGTTTTGAAGACTTATTTAGAAAATGTACATTGGTGAAGCAAAGCAAAAACATGAAAAGTTATCTAGTATTGGCTTTAAATGACGTTACATACAATATTACAATCAGAAGATTTACAGTGAACTCATCAAGCAGAGAATGGGCCACTGCTCAAATAGAGTGATTGGATGTAGGAATACGTATGAGGAGAAACAAAACAAAAGAAGAAAATAAAAAAATGAAAAAAGAAACTCAAATCTTCATAGCAAACACTAAGTAAAAGATGGACACCATGGCGTCAATCACTGGTTTGTCAACTAGTCTAAAGTTTGGAATTTGACCCGTGCTACTTGTTAATCATAAGGTACTCTGCTTTATCGTTCATTTTTCTGTAAATGGGACCATAATTTACAAAGTGAACAGTATACTGTATGGAAGGGAAAGCTACTGCGGCCAGAAATTCATTAGAAACATTGAAGAGTTCATTTGCAAAAACAGATAACTCCATTTTGATAAATTTTCAGAAAACTTTTTATGAATTGTTTGCTTGAGATAATATCAATCAAAGTGAAGTTGAGTGGATTTGACTCAGTAGAATAATACATGACAAAATAGAGGAAAAATAAATTATTAGTGTTATTATTATTATTATTATCTCAAGTAAACAATAAAAAAATGAGTTTTCTGAAAACGGAGTTACCTGTTTTTGCAAATGAACTTTACTGATGTAACAAATTAAGTAAGAATTAAGCTCATTTCCTCATTGAATGTTTTACAGTCTGACTTGTTTTTGCAAACAGAGGAGTCGCCCACTGGTGGCTGTTACAAAGATAGCTGGTTTTAGAATAACCCTAACCCAGACCTGGAGGCCACATCCATTGTTTATATACAGTATTATATATATAGAATATAAACTACTGTTCAACAGTTTGGGGTCACTTAGAAATGTCCTTGTTTTTGAAAGAAAAGCATTTTTTTCAATGAAGATAACATTAAATGAATCAGAAATACAGTCTAGACATTGCTAATGTAGTAAATGATTATTGTAGCTGGAAACGGCTGATTTTTAATGGAATATCTCCATAGGGGTACAGAGGAACATTTCCAGCAACCATCACTCCTGTGTTCTAATGCTACATTGTGTTAGCTAATGGTGCTGAAATGCTCATTGATGATTAGAAAACCCTTGTGCAGTTATGTTAGCTCATGAATAAAAGTGTGAGTTTTCATGGAAAACATGAAACTGTCTGGGTGACTGCAAACTTTGGAACGGTAGTGTATTTGCAAATGTGCTGGCTTTTATGCATTTAGCATTTTCATACAATTTAATCAAAATTACCTGCACTTAAAAGAAAAAGAAAAAGCGTAAGTGTACATTTTTCTGTTCTAACAAGGGGATAACTATTCATCAATTATTACCTACAACTGTAACCTCGACTAGCATAAAATAACAAACTTGTTGATTGAATTTCTCACTTTATTTATGCCTAATATTTTTCAAATTATTGTTTGAGAAGTATGATTTTATATGTTTAGTTTAGAGAGCAATTCAAATGAAAAGTAGGCTTCATTAGCAGTGCTCTTAGAAACTCTCTTTGGTTACATTACATCACATAAGGGAGTCTTCTCTGCCTCAGTGCAATAGTTGGTGGTAGTAAATCTGAGGTCTTGTGATTTAGAGATATGCCTGATTTTGTGCTGGGATGTGTTTTGTGCAGGTGAAAATGCGAGACGGCTTCATCTGTAAGGAGAAAGTTGTGTTGTGTTGTATTTCTGTGCTCATTTTAGGAAGACAAGATGGACTTCTGAATGGGATATTTAAACCAGAATGTGTGATACTGATAACGGATGCTGTTATTTCAATCCAAACAGCTGCTTAAATGCCACCATCAGCAGCAGCAGTTTGGATACTGAGAAAAGCAGGAACTGTGGTTAAACATTTAGAAGAGATTCTTATTTATGTCTGCAAACTTCTAAATTCGTCAGTCTCTCTAATTTGTGTTTGCAATGTCCTGATCTTTGTGACCCTCAGCAAGCTCATAATTATAAAGCTGTGGTCTGTCAAATATGTATGATTACACATTTTCTCCCTCTTTAGTGTCACAACTCCTGTTATAATCAATTTTTTTTAATGTTAAGCTTGGCTTAGCTTGGCTGCCCTCCCTCCCCTTTGTGACACCAAAGATCATTTTGGCATCAAACTAAATCTTATTTAGTTTTATGCCTTTTACTAAAAATATAGCTTCTGCTTCATTTTTCTGCACATTTATTCACAAGGCTCGCCAGCTTGCAAGGTGCTCTTTAATATCCAACACCTAAGAGTATTTAATTACATTATTTGGTGACAACATGAGGGAGGTAAACACTTCAGCAATCTTCGCCAAACTTGTCGAAGAAATTAGTTTTCTGTCTTGTTATTCAGGCACTGCTTTTGTTTTGCAATATCTGGCACAAGAATTTCCTTCAGGATTAATCATTTTCATCCTAACTAATTTCTTAGAAATCCATCACCATTTAAGTTAATTATTTTTCTGAAAAACTTTTCTCATGTCATGGTAAAAATCCATACGCACTGTTAAAAACTGGCATTGTCAGAATGAAATATCAATGGAATTTTCTTGTAATGCACTTAAATATAATGTTCTGACCAGTTTTTAAAGCACTGATACAAAAGAAAACAAAAAATCCATGATCACGTTGTTTTTAAGCTTTGCTGGCTCTGTTTGGGGACTGTATAGAACAGAAACTATCCAAGACAGTCGTCACATTAAATTATTTGCATACAAAATGTCTTAACAAGCACATTCTTCTCAAAGTGAATACAAAAAAACAGAAAGCAAACACATAGAAAAACAGACCATAGTATTAAAGAAAGAGATAATGAGAGCTAAAAATAGAAGCAACACATTTCATGCAGCCCACCAACACAGACGCCAAGAAACGGGGCCAGAACTTGAGTGTGCGAACGAGTCTATACGAGGTTCTGTGAAGATGAAAGTGACACGATTGCTGTCCAGGAAGTAGGGAGCACGGACAGACAAATTTCAAGATTAATCAAGAAATGGCTGTAAATTGGCAGTAAATAAATAGTTTGGATTTAAATGCCGGCACACTGTGAGACTCACAGGGAGATGAGAGACAGTTGGCAGCTGTTTCCTTCACAAGCTGAGAATGACGAGATCTGACATCAGTGACTGCAGATTATACGATGGCAATAAGCAAATCACTGATGAAGGCTGTGTAATGCATTGTAAGTTCCTGAAACTTAGTATTCAACAAGAGAGGAAAGAGGATAAGGTCAAACTGCAGAGTGATGTCTTCCTGTGTTCTATGTTTTTAGGTATTGTGAGTTAAAAACAAAAAAAAAGAAAATAGTATTTATATGTCCATTTGTTTACAAGCTCTATGAGGTGCAGCTTTGGAGGTAGGACAGAGAATTATAGGGGATCTTGGATCTTGGAATTTGTCATCCGCCGTGTGTTGTTTATCATTAATTCCCCTATTTTGAGTTAATTCTGTCGGGAACCATCATGTCACACGCAAATAAAAATGGAAATGCGAATTGTCTCAGCAATATGGTTCCCCTCTCGGTGAGGCTCCCCGCTGTGGCAGCAGAATGAAATACGTGGCACAGTGATAAATAACATGCAGGGACCAATGCAAATAATCCCCCAGTGGTTATTAACTTAGAAATAAACGCCCTCCAGGGTGCGTACACACAGAGCCAAGCTGAGGCAGGTGGAGGCTGGGTGGAGGGGAGCAGCAGTAACAGCAGCGAGCTATGTAATAAATAGGCCGCCGGATCAGTGCAGTGAGATGTGATGTGGTTGGTAAAATGTTACAGCAGAGAGGGATGCAGTGGTACGAGTAGTTATTTAAACACCATCTATCAGTGACGGAGAGGCAGAGAGATGTTCTGTCATTATGTAACCCTAATCATATAGTAATAAGTGCAAGAATAGCCGAGGCCTGAAGGACACCAATACATCTGACAGATGAGCCAAATCCTCCACACACACACACGATTATTGCAGTGCACGTTTCATGGTAACGATGCACATGTCGTGGCAACGCAGCATAAACTAATCATAAAGTACTTATATAGCACTGATCAAAACAGAAGTCACACAAGGGCTCAGCAGGCGAGCTTTAATAAGAAACATGAAGGAGAGAATCAAAGCAGTGTTTCCCAACCTGTGGTCTGGGTCCCTGAGAGGGCTCACAAGATAAATCTGAAGGGACACAAGACGATTAAACTAGAAAATGTTTATTACTTGAGATATTGCTTTAGTCTTAGCTTTGTTTAGTGAAATTCTTCATCGGCCTTTAGAAAAAACTGCCCACAGCACGACGTACTACACCCTGTGATGACATTCTTTACAAATAAGGTGCGTTCCGTTTATGGTTTAAAAGTATTTCCTTTGTAAAAGACTGTGACATGCAAGTCAATCTAAGAAGTTAGGATGAAGGCATAATCAGCTACAGGAGACTTTGGTTCACACAATGTGCAGAAACACTATTTGGGGTGCGTTCCAATCCTTCCTTACAATGTAATGCGCCATAAAAAGATTCAATCTGTTTCCAATATGTAGTATGTCAATTATAGTTTACCAAAATACCCAGAATTCCTACTTCATCCACTCTGACCCACAGTCTTCTGCACAGTTATATCACCTACATTATGGTGTTGTGCACAAGTATGGACAAGCGACAGACACCTCAGGACAGATGGCTGCTCATTTCACACTACAGACTATGAGTTAAGGTTTAAGACACATTATTGTACCCGTATCAACAAAGTGGTATGTCCCAGCTGTATGCGTTCTGTATGGAACTGTGCATCCTTTTTGAGCTAAGCTATAGTACAAATAATTATACAATTTAGAATGCAGCTTGTAGACTTAAGTCTTGTTTTATACTCGCTCTTTGATTTACTTTGGACACCATAAATAAGTAGGTTTAGAATAGATAGAATAGAATACCATAGAATAGAATATATGCTTTATTGCTCCTAACAACAAAATTACTTGTAACAGCAGCATTTGATACACAGACAATCCACGAACCTGATGAACACCAACACATAGTCTAAATATTGATCTAACTGTCATATATCTATAGAAATTAGAATATTGTGGTGGACCCACTTTGTGAGAGATGAGAGACATTCACCAAGGAGGACTTGTGCCTTTAAGAGAGGGAGTTTTGAGGTTTTTTTTCCTGTTACGGGGTTTTCTGGGTATTTGGTTGTTTTCCCGGTTAAAAACTACACACAAGTGTTCTGGTTTCTGATGTGCTGTAAAGTGGAGAGAAACAGTAAATTAACTCGACTCTCGCAAGTCTGCTGTCTCGTTGTTTCGACTCACAATATATATATATATATATAATATATATATATATGTGTGTGTATGTATAATTAAAAAACATACTCATAGGTTAAAAGTATTAATAAGAATTAATGAGAATTAAAAAGTCTGAGTGTAGCTGTTTAGCTAGGTTTAGGACAATATCATGGCTTGGGTTCTACTACATCTATAAAACTTCCTCATTTTTTTGGTACCAAGGTGATAAGTCTCACCTCATCTAATATATAATTGGTTGGTTAAAAAGGAGCAACAGCAAAAGCAATAATTCTTAATATACACACGTGGACAAAATTGTTGGTACCCCTCAGTTAAAGAAGGAAAACCCACAATTCTCACTGAAATCACTTGAAACTCACAAAAGTAACAATAAATAAAAATTTATTGAAAATTAAATAATCAAATCAGCCATCACTTTTGAATTGTTGATTAACATAATTATTTAAAAAACAAACTAATGAAATAGGGCTGGACAAAAATGAGGTACCCATAACTTAATATTTTGTTGCACAACCTTTTGAGGCAATCACTGCAATTAAACGATTTCTGTATTTGTCAATGAGCGTTCTCCAGCTCTCAACAGGTATTTTGGCCACTCCTCATGAGCAAAACAGCTCCAGTGGCTCAGGTTTGATGGGTGTCTTCTCCAAATGGCATGTTTCAGCTCCTTCCACATATGTTCAATGGGATTCAGATTGGCTCATAGAGCCACTTTAGGATAGTCCAACGCTTTCTCTCAGCCATTTTGGGTGTTTTGGCTGTGTTGTTTTGGATGGTTGTCCTGTTGGAAGACCCATGACCTGCGACTGAGACCAAGCTTTCTGACACTAGGCAGCACATTTCTCTCCAGAATGCCTTGATAGTCTTCAGATTTCATCGTACCTTGCACACTTCAGACACCCTGTGCCAGATGCAGCAAAGCAGCCCCAAAACATCTACTGAGCCTCCTCCATGTTCACCGAGGGACAGTGTTCTTTTCTTCGTATGCTTGTTTTTGAGTCTATGAACATAGAGTTGATGTGCCTTACCAAAAAGCTCCAGTTTGGTCTTATCTGTCCAAAGGACATTCTCCCAGAAGCTTTGTGGCTGTCAACATGCATTTTTGCAAAATTCCAGTCTCGCTTTTTATGAGTTTTTTTTCAGCAGTGGTGTCCTACCTTGGTCGTCTCCCATGAAGTCCACTTTGGCTCAAACGATGACGAATGGTGCGATCTGACACTGATGTACACTTGGCCTTGGAGTTCACCTTTAATTTCTTTGGAGGTTGCTCTGGGCTCTTTGGATACAATTCGAACGATCCGTCTCTTACAATTTGTCATCAATTTTCCTCTTGCGGGCCCACGTCCAGGGAGGTTGGCTACTGTCCCGTGGTCTTGAACTTCTGAATAATATGAGCCACTGTTGTCACAGAACTTCAAGCTGTTTAGAGATGGTTCTTATAGCCTTTACCTTTAAGATGTTTCTCTATAATTTTTTTTCGGATGTCCTGGGACAATTCTCTCCTTCGCTTTCTGTTGTCCATGTTCAGTGTGTACACACCTTTTCACCAAACAAGCAGGGTGACTACTTGTCTCCCTTTAAATAGCAGACTGACTGATTATGAGTTTGGAAACACTGTGATGTCAATTAAATGACACACCTGAGTTAATCATGTCACTCTGGTCAAATAGTTTTCAATCTTTATAGAGGTACCATCATTTTGTCCAGGCCTGTTTCCATTAGTTTGTTTTTTTAAATAATTATGTTAATCAACAATCAAAAGTATGGCTTTTTTGATTATTTAATTTCAATAATTTTTATTTATTGTTACTTTTGTGAGTTTCAAGTGATTTCAGTGAGAATTGTGGGTTTTTCCTTCTTTAACTGAGGGGTACCAACAATTTTGTCCACGTGTGTAAAAGACACGTTCATTAGTAATGTATCTGAGATATGTCACGAAATGCAGTTTAGTTGCATAGGACAAAATTTGATGAGGTACAGCAAGTAGATTCTGTCTCCCTTTTAGAGCGCACAAACAAAAAGCTTGGACACCACTTATTTAAAAGCAGGGTTATTAAAATGTTGTGTGTGTAATAGTCTTGGCTGTAGCGAGAATCCATGGTCTTGATGAGCTACAACCATCAGTAGGACTAATTACTTAAGGATTGGGATTATTTAAAGCCAGAATAAGGAGCCTATGTGGGCATACAATCAAAATAGAAACATTAACAGGAAAATAAACACTTTCAGCGTTTCACGCAGCAACATTTGTGGTTCAAGTTCAAGTAAATTAGGTGTTGCTGTTAGATGAAAGATCTGAAAAGCTCATACTAGTCTCAGTGTCACTGACTGACAGCACTGATCTAATTTTAGTCATAAAATTAGCAAAGAAAACGTGATGGAGAAGCTTTTTGAATATAGTTCTTGCAGGACGACGGCTGAGGTGATGATTGTGATGAAGAGATGTGTGGGCGTGCTGTGCTGCTGGAAGAGCGTGGTTTTTAACCAACATTCAAACCTTTTTATTTTTAGATTGATTGATTTGATTGATTTAGACAATATGTTTTTATTTCTTTTATGGCTGACAAATGTTTTTTTCAGTTCAGAACAGTACAATATGAGAATCACCTCAAGAAAGCTGGAACTTGCTGTGAAAAATGATCAGCTCTGATATAAAGATTGTAATTTATCATGAATACGCTAAAAACAGAGGAAAATCAGATGAGGATGGAAATGTGAATATTGAGTCGCGGACATTTGATGATCTTCCTGGTGGAGGATAAGTAGACCTCAGGTGTTATCGCCTCCAGATTCCTACTGTACACTGGAGTTAAGAGTGGGTGGTTTTACAAAGCTTCACTGTGGAGTTAGATGTCTTCTTTATGTGTCTTAACATGTACAGTGGGTCTTTCTTTGCTCACAAGATGCTCCAGTTCTCATTTTTAGAACCTTTTATGCTGAAGCTTATATGTATTTAGGATAGTGTGGGTGAAAGTGTTGAAAATTTGGCAAATCTAGACCTGTTTTCTCCGATCACAATCTAAGACCATAGTTATTATAATAATGTGTGACTGTTTCTATAGCATTAATAGAACACTTATCTTGACAATAAGCATTAAAAGAGGTTTACCAATCATAAATTCATCTTTTATCTCTGTATTCAAACAGTTTAAATTTAAAAGTTGAAATTCTCACTTTAATGTTTTGTTTCGTTTTAAAAATTGCATCCAGAGAACGTATATATGCATGAACCTGCGTCCCTGAGCCGAGAACTTCCACACAACTTCCTTTAAGTATCAGTTACCACTATACAGTAATTCCCCAGTGACTGCGATCCACCATTAAGGGAATCCCTGCTTCAGTTTCATTGAGTAAGATAGCCTTTCATGCACTAAATGCTCCTATCTAGGTTAAGTGGTGTTTGATGCCTTGGTAGAAGGCAAGAATGCCTGCCAGTGACTGTTTCTCTTGTTTAACTAGTCACTCCACATTATCTGCTTGGCTGACTTAAATTAATCATTCATTACTAGTGTGTCAGTGTTTGGTGTAGCGTACTTGCAAACTAGGTCATTGGCACGAACGGATGTCCTCTCAGGCTTCACACTAACGGACATCTTGCATAAGCCTGTGAACATATCAGCACAGTGTTACAAAAATCCCACTATTCCACCATACATTTGTTTGTCACACAGTCATGTTGCACTTGTTACTTGAGAGCACTTATACGCACCAGTTTCCACTTGTTTTTGTGTAGCCATATACATTATACATAAAAATCCCTGTCTGAGCAGAAGTGAATGCTGTAGCGTTCTACCTCACACACGATAAATGATTCCACAGCGGTTTTGTCATTAATGTAGTATTTATACTCTGTGGTGTTTTTTAAACCTGCAGGAACTGATTTGTGGCCACACAGCGACAGAGGAAACACATTTAGCATCATTTCAGCTATATGCTTTTCTTCCAGTACAGAGAAACAAAAGCATTTGGAGTTGTGTCTCTGTTCATTTAGCGAATCAAATATTCATTCAGTTTTTAGTTCTCCACCAACTCCTGAGGGAAATATCAGTCTCTTTTGCTGATAAATATTCTGCTATATTCACCAGCAAGTTGTCGTCTGTTTGTTTGTTGCTGTCACCGAAATCAGCTGCAGTCAACAACAGTGATAAGAAGAGTGAACTAAATCTGTAGCATTATGCCTAAAAAAGCAAAAGAATGAACCGAAGATACTAGAAGATGTTTTATAGGACTGAGAGGAGCTGCAAAGTTGGTTATGCTTCACTATAGGTTGTCAGTATGAGACAATGTCTCACAAACAACTAGTTGTCTGATCTCATGTTAATATATATACTCATTATAGCCTATTTACCTTACTTTTCTGGGTGTAAAAAGGTGTTGTTAACATTATTTTGATTAAAATGATAGAAAAACATCTCTTTAAATCTTACTGATCTTGGATCTTTGTCCAGTCATATAATATAGCAACCTGGTTATAAAACTTAACATCCAGTCTATGGTTCTCTTTACCCTGCATCTTTTCAAATCTAAAAAAGATCCCCTGTATCACTATTTAAGCTCAGAGGTCTTTTCCACACACATCACTGACTATATGTTCACTTGCTTAGATGTTTCTGCCCTCTAGAAGCAAAAGGTTTATGAAAAAGTGGGCTATGCAACAATTTTACACATTAAAGCTGCAGTAGGAAGAAATTATCCATCTCTGTTTGAAGCCTCTTTCACCAGTCTGCAATGCACTTCAGACAAGATAGTCAGGCATAAGGATCACTAGGGTCCATGCGATGTAGTTTTTATATTTCCCTTAGTCTACGGACATGCAGCTCAAAATTTGTGTTCATGCAGTGGCTGTACTACAAGGGCAATAGTGGCACAAAATATAGAGAATTTATAGATACCACCTACTGGCCATGTGTGCAACACAGTTTTCTATGTGAACTCCTACAGACTAGAAAAGTAGCATTGAACTACAATATGCCAAAAAGTACAAAATAAAAACACACAAACAAAAATCCTGCTTACCCCAGCTTTAAGATTGTCACTCTTTATAGAGGTTATCACTATAAAGTCTGAGAAAATAACCCCTAATGGGTGCTATAAGGTTATCTCAGGATGACTTTGGGAATGGCTATAGTGTTTTAACAAAGACTAATTACAAACTGGAAGCATGTAGTTTATTGCAGAGTTAATCATGGAATTTGTTGACCCATGAAATGTTTAAAGTCAGAATAATATGTTTCCCCGAACATTTGCCTATTGGTGACCTAACGCTAACAGCCTTACTGGACATCCGCATCCAACCCACACTTGCAGCTATCGCCCATTGCCAAAAAAACTATTTTAGTTAACTGGAAACATAAGAAAGCCCTCAACATCATCCATTGGCTGAACCTCCTCACAGAACACATTCACTGGAGAGAATGTCGGCTACTCGGAAAAAACAATTGGACTCATTCAAAGAAAAATGGTCTCAATTTATTAATTCATTAATATTAACCGATAGCTTCTGCTTGTATGTGGGCATATGCCACTGCCGCCATTATAACAAAAAAAAAAAAAACAAAACATTGTAATACCTGTTCTGTCTGTGCATATGGTCTAACTTTCCTCTGCTTTATTTCAGTTTATTAACACTCCAACTCTCAAAGATTGATACGTGCCTGTGAAAGTATTCGGCCCCCTTGAACTTTTCAACCTTTCGCCACATTTCAGGCTTCAAACATAAAGATATAAAATTTAATTTTTTGTCAAGAATCAACAACAAGTGGGACACAATCGTGAAGTGGAATGAATTTATTGGATATTTTATACTTTTTAACAAATAAAAAACTGAAAAGTGGGGCGTGCAATATTATTCGGCCCCCTTGCATTAATACTTTGTAGCGCCACCTTTGCTGCAATTACAGCTGCAAGTCGCTTGGGGTATGTCTCTATCAGTTTTGCACATCGAGAGACTGAAATTCTTGCCCATTCTTCCTTGCAAAACAGCTCGAGCTCAGTGAGGTTGGATGAGAGCATTTGTGAACAGCAGTCTTCAGCTCTGCCCACAGATTCTCGATTGGATTCAGGTCTGGACTTTGACTTGGCCATTCTAACACCTGGATACGTTTATTTGTGAACCATTCCATTGTAGATTTGGCTTTATGTTTTGGATCATTGTCCTGTTGGAAGATAAATCTCCGTCCCAGTCTCAGGTCTTTTGCAGACTCCAACAGGTTTTCTTCCAGAATGGTCCTGTATTTGGCTCCATTCATCTTCCCATCAATTTTAACCATCTTCCCTGTCCCTGCTGAAGAAAAGCAGGCCCAAACCATGAGGCTGCCACCACCATGTTTGACAGTGGGGATGGTGTGTTCAGGGTGATGAGCTGTGTTGCTTTTACGCCAAACATATCGTTTTGCATTGTGGCCAAAAAGTTCCATTTTGGTTTCATCTGACCAGAGCACCTTCTTCCACGTTTGGTGTGTCTCCCAGGTGGCTTGTGGCAAACTTCAAACAAGACTTTTTATGGATATCTTTGAGAAATGGCTTTCTTCTTGCCACTCTTCCATAAAGGCCAGATTTGTGCAGTGTACGACTGATTGTTGTCCTATGGACAGACTCTCCCACCTCAGCTGTAGATCTCTGCAGTTCATCCAGAGTGATCATGGGCCTCTTGGCTGCATCTCTGATCAGTCTTCTCCTTGTTCGAGGTGAAAGTTTAGAGGGACGGCCGGGTCTTGGTAGATTTGCAGTGGTCTGATACTCCTTCCATTTCAATATGATTGTTTGCACAGTGCTCCTTGAGATGTTTAAAGCTCGGGAAATCTTTTTGTATCAAATCCAGCTTTAAACTTCTCCACAACAGTATCTCGGACCTGCCTGGTGTGTTCCTTGGTCTTCATGATGCTCTCTGCACTTTAAACAGAACCCTGAGACTATCACAGAGCAGGTGCATTTATACGGAGACTTGATTACACACAGGTGGATTCCATTTATCATCATCAGTCATTTAGGAGAACATAGGATCATTCAGAGATCCTCACTGAACTTCTGGAGTGAGTTTGCTGCACTGAAAGTAAAGGGGCCGAGTAATATTGCACACCCCACTTTTCAGTTTTTTATTTGTTAAAAAAGTATAAAATATCCCAAAAATTTCATTCCACTTCACGATTGTGTCCCAATTGTTGTTGATTCTTGACAAAAAATTAAAATTTTATATCTTTATGTTTGAAGCCTGAAATGTGGCGAAAGGTTGAAAAGTTCAAGGAGGCCGAATACTTTCACAAGGCACTGTAGCACCAGTGGGGGTGCTACAGTGGGGTGGGGGCTGGGTCTTCTCTCTGGGGGGGTGGCTCTGGCCCACCTGGGCACAGGCCTTGATCCTGGCCTGTGTGCCGCCACTGGAGTCCATTTTCTGCTGGCTGGGGGCCTCCGTCCGGGCCTGGTGCTGTCCTGGGGTGTGGTGGGGTGGGCGGGGTCTCGGGGGCGCTGCGGGGTGGGTGCCCTGCGTCCTTGGCGTGCTGGCTCCTGGGTGGGCGTTGCGGCTTGTGGCCCTCGCTTCCTTGTGGCGCGGCCTGGTCCCCCCTTCGGGGTGGGGTGCCACGTGTAGCTGACCTGTGTTGGGGCTATGGTGCCTGCCGGGGCGCTGCTCTGATCTGCAGCTCCCGGGGGGTTCTTGTGCCGGCTGGGCCAGTTGGTTCGTGTGAGCCCTCCCCGGTCCCTTGCCTCTTGGCTCTGGGGCCCTCTGCATCAGTACCGGTGGTCTTGCTACCTGCCTCCCCCACTGCTCTGTCCTCTTGGGCCGGATCCACACCAGACTGCCTCCGATTGTGCACTTCACATTTTTCACACCTCACTGTAAATAGCAACCTTTAGGCACATATAGGGACACAACAGCTAGGGCCCCGAGGGCAGGTGGGGGTGGGAACGATGGGCACTGTGGTGGGGCGGGTGGCAGGGCTATACGGCCCTGTCTCCCCCTCATCACCCTCTTGCCTGCCTCCCCTGCTCTCCAATCTTTTTTTTTAATGCACCACACACACTCACCTTGGGGTTAGGTCTGGGTTGGCTGACGCCCCCCCAGCCTCCCCACTTTTAATGCACCACATGACACTCAGGGTTACACTATCACGGTGCTGGGATAATGTTTCCTGTTCGGGATCGGGAGACATATTACTGGGAGAGTAATGGGTGGGTTTCACAGTTATGGCTTTGCTGGTGGGATCTGGCCCCCCGTACGGCTATGGGGCGGCGGGGTGTACCATCATCCGTGTCGCTGTGGCTGGGGGTCCCCGGGGCCGTGGGGCCGTGGCCTGTGGGGGTTCTCCTGCATGTCCGACTAGTCCTGGCTGGTGCGGTGGCTCTTGCTGGGCTGCAGGATCTGGATTGGCTGTCCCGGTGAGTGCTGTGGCTGTGGTGCGGGCTGGTGGTGTGTGGTGGCTCTGTCCTGGTGGGGGGGTTGGTTCGCGTCGCGGGATGTGGGGGACTTGGGTGTGCTGTGCTTGGCCGGGGACTGGTGCGGGTGGGTATGCGGGGTGCCCCCCCATTTGGCGTTGCCGGGCCCCACCGCTCTGTCCATTTTTGCCCTCTGGACTCGCATTGGTCCCGCCTCGGTTCCCTCTGGTCGGCCTCTGGTGGCGGCCTGCCCGGTGTTGGGCTGGTTGCCATCCCTTCGGGGGGCGCTCTGCCCCTGTGTCTGACTTCCTGGCTGCTTGGGGCCGTCGGCCCCCCCTGGGGGTGGTGTGGTGCGGGGGCTGGTGGGGGCTGGGGCTTTACAGAACCCATATGCCTGACCCCCAGAGCAAGCCCAAAGGCGACAGTGGCAAGGAAAAACACCCTTTTAACAGGGAAGAAACCTCGAGCAGAAGCCGGCTCTATATAGGGGGGACCCATCTGCCTGCTGGCCGGGCGGGTTGAGAAGGACAGAAGAGGGCAAGGGGGAGGGATGGGAGAAGAGGGAGGGGTGGGAAAGCAAGGAAAACACAACACACATTTGGATACATGCATGACAGGATATGTGACACAGACAAAGTATAAGCTAACATTGAAAACTGACTCATAATTTACTCTTATGATGTACAACTCTGACATTAAACATACTCCATATATAGCTAGCAGTAAAATTCAAACAGTATGTAAGTTAGGATAACAGTATAGTGAAGGCAATGCAGAGTTGACTGGTGGAAAAAGGGAGTTGGAAGCAGAGGGCCGGAGGAAGGTCAGCAGCAGCATCCCACAGTGGACACGATGGAGACTGGACCAGTTGGTGGAACATCGACCGCAGATCTGAAGCATCCAGCTCCGGGACCAGGGACACTCGGAGAAATAGCACAGGGGGAAACAGAGTGAATGTACTGCAATAACGGTATACATATTAAATGTAAAGGTAGATAGAGAAGGGCTCAGTGCGTCAAGAAAAGTCCCCCAGCAGCCTAGGCCTATAGCAGCATGACTAGAGGCAGAATGAAGGGATGTCCAAGAGGGAGTCAGCTGTGCAAATGAAGACACAAGCCGAACCCCTGTGGGTCACCCAGTCAGCCCTAACTATAAGATTTGTCAAAAAGGAACGTTTTAAGCCTGGTCTTAAAAATAGAGAGGGTGTCTGCCTCCCGAACCCAAACTGGGAGCAGGTTCCACAGGAGAGGCGCCTGATAACTGAAGGCTCTGCCTCCCATTCTACTTTTAGAAATTCTAGGAACAACAAGTAAGCCTGCAGTTTGAGAGCGAAGAGTTCTACTAGGATAATAAGGTACTATCAGATCTTTAAGATATGATGGAGATTGGTTATTAAGAGCTTTATATGTCAGAAGAAGGATTTTAAATTCTATTCTGGATTTAACAGGAAGCCAGTGAAGAGAAGCACGTATAGGGGAAATATGATCTCTTTTGCTAACTCCTGTCAGTACTCTCGCAGCAGCGTTTTGGATCAACTGTAGATGTTTGAGAGAGCTATTTGGACAACCCGATAATAAGGAATTGCAATAGTCAAGCCTGGAAGTAACAAAAGCATGAACTAATTTTTCTGCATCACTCTGAGACAGAATGTTCCTGATTTTTACAATATTACGCAGGTGAAAAAAGGAAGTCCTACAGACTTGCTTTATGTGTGAGTTAAAGGACATGTCCTGGTCAAAAATAACTCCAAGATTCCTCACAGTAGTACTGGAGGCCAATGTGATGCCATCCAGAGTAACTATTTGCTTTGAAAGCGAGTTTCTAAGATGTTTGGGGCGAAATACAATGACTTCAGTTTTGTCTGAATTTAGCAGTAGGAAGTTAAAAGTCATCCAGGTTTTAATGTCCTTAAGACAATCTTGCAGTCTAGCTAACTGATCAGTTTCATCTGGCTTCATAGATAAATACAATTGTGTGTCATCTGCATAACAATGGAAGTTAATACAATGATTCCTAATAATATTGCCTAAAGGAAGCATGTATAATGTGAAAAGTATCGGTCCTAAGACAGAACCCTGAGGAACTCCATGATTAACTTTAGTATGCTCAGAAGAGTTATTGTTGACATGCACAAACTGGAACCTATCTGATAAGTAGGATTTAAACCAATCCAGTGCTGTCCCTTTAATGCCAATTGAATGTTCGAGACGCTGTAATAAAATTTTGTGGTCGATTGTGTCAAACGCTGCCCTAAGATCTAACAAAACAAGTATAGAGACTAGTCCATTATCTGATACTATGAGAAGGTCATTAGTAACTTTCACTAGAGCTGTTTCTGTGCTATGATGCACTCTGAACCCTGACTGAAACATTTCAAACAAATTATTCCTTTGTAAGTGTTCACATAATTGATTTGCAACTGTTCTTTCCAGAATTTTAGAGAGAAATGGTAGGTTGGATATCGGTCTATAGTTAGCTAACACATCTGGATCTAAAGTGGGCTTTTTAAGCAAAGGTTTGATGACAGCAACCTTAAAAGCCTGTGGTACATAGCCTGTTACGAGAGAGATTAATCAGATCTAACATTGAAGAATTAATTAAAGATAAAATCTCCTTGAAGAGTCTAGTTGGGATAGGATCTAAAAGACATGTTGATGGTTTGGATGTAGAAACTGTTGAAATTAGTTCAGAGAGACATATAGGAGTGAAGAATTCTAAAGATTCATCAGGTCTAACAGCCAATTCAAAAGCATCTGTGACATTTGTAGGAAGGGCCAGATTAATTTTATCTCTAATCAGAACTATTTTATGTGTAAAGAAGCTCATGAAGTCATTACTGGTTAAAGCTAAAGGAATACAAGGTTCAACAGAGCTCTGACTCTTAGTCAGCCTGGCTACAGTGCTAAAGAGAAACCGAGGGTTGTTCTTGTTCTCATCTATTAAAGATGAATAATAAGTTGTCCTGGCATTACGAAGAGCTTTTTTATAGATTACTAGACTATTTTTCCAAGCCACATACACTTCCTCTGAATTAGTGGAATACCATTTTCTTTCCAGCTTTCGGGATGCCTGCTTTAAAGTCCGCAGCTGGGAATTATACCAAGGAGCAAGTCTTCTCTGAGATATAACTTTCTTTTTTACAGGTGCAACACTATCAAGAGTTGTACGCAGTGAGGCTGAAGCATTATTAACATAATAATCCACTTCTGTGGGGGTGAAATTATAATATTTGCCTTCTGACTTATCAGTAAATGTTGCTGAAGTAAACAGTGAGGGTATTATTTCCTTAAATTTAGATACTGAATTGTCAGACAAACACCTACTGTAATGATATTTGTTCTCAGCTGCTAAACAATCCTTTACTTTAAATTGAAATGTTATCATAAAATGGTCAGAAAGAAGAGGGTTCTGGGGAAATACTGTTACACACGTGGACAAAATTGTTGGTACCCCTCAGTTAAAGAAGGAAAAACCCACAATTCTCACTGAAATCACTTGAAACTCACAAAAGTAACAATAAATAAAAATTTATTGAAAATTAAATAATCAAAAACAGCCATTACTTTTGAATTGTTGATTAACATAATTATTTAAAAAAACAAACTAATGAAACAGGCCTGGACAAAAATGATGGTACCTCTATAAAAGATTGAAAACTATTTGACCAGAGTGACATGATTAACTCAGGTGTGTCATTTAATTGACATCACAGGTGTTTCCAAACTCATAATCAGTCAGTCTGCCTATTTAAAGGGAGACAAGTAGTCACCCTGCTGTTTGGTGAAAAGGTGTGTACCACACTGAACATGGACAACAGAAAGCGAAGGAGAGAATTGTCCCAGGACATCCGAAAAAAAATTATAGAGAAACATCTTAAAGGTAAAGGCTATAAGACCATCTCTAAACAGCTTGAAGTTCCTGTGACAACAGTGGCTCATATTATTCAGAAGTTCAAGACCCACGGGACAGTAGCCAACCTCCCTGGACGTGGCCGCAAGAGGAAAATTGATGACAAATTGAAGAGACGGATCGTTGGAATTGTATCCAAAGAGCCCAGAGCAACCTCCAAAGAAATTAAAGGTGAACTCCAAGGCCAAGGTACATCAGTGTCAGATCGCACCATTTGTCATTGTTTGAGCCAAAGTGGACTTCATGGGAGACGACCAAGGAGGACACCACTGCTGAAAAAAACTCATAAAAAAGCGAGACTGGAATTTGCAAAAATGCATGTTGACAAGCCACAAAGCTTCTGGGAGAATGTCCTTTGGACAGATGAGACCAAACTGGAGCTTTTTGGTAAGGCACATCAACTCTATGTTCATAGACTCAAAAACCAAGCATACGAAGAAAAGAACACTGTCCCTACGGTGAAACATGGAGGAGGCTCAGTAATGTTTTGGGGCTGCTTTGCTGCATCTGGCACAGGGTGTCTTGAAAGTGTGCAAGGTACGATGAAATCTGAAGACTATCAAGGCATTCTGGAGAGAAATGTGCTGCCTAGTGTCAGAAAGCTTGGTCTCAGTCGCAGGTCATGGGTCTTCCAACAGGACAACGATCCAAAACACACAGCCAAAAACACCCAAGAATGGCTGAGAGAAAAGCGTTGGACTATTCTAAAGTGGCCTTCTATGAGCCCAGATCTGAATCCCATTGAACATATGTGGAAGGAGCTGAAACATGCCATTTGGAGAAGACACCCATCAAACCTGAGACAACTGGAGCTGTTTGCTCATGAGGAGTGGGCCAAAATACCTGTTGACAGCTGGAGAACGCTCATTGACAAATACAGAAATCGTTTAATTGCAGTGATTGCCTCAAAAGGTTGTGCAACAAAATATTAAGTTATGGGTACCATCATTTTTGTCCAGCCCTATTTCATGAGTTTGTTTTTTTTTAATAATTATGTTAATCAACAATTCAAAAGTGATGGCTGATTTTGATTATTTAATTTTCAATAAATTTTTATTTATTGTTACTTTTGTGAGTTTCAAGTGATTTCAGTGAGAATTGTGGGTTTTTCCTTCTTTAACTGAGGGGTACCAACAATTTTGTCCACGTGTGTAACGCTTCAATTTCTATGCCATAAGTCAGGACAAGGTCAAGAGTGTGATTAGAAATCATGCTGTACATGTCCTGAATCAGTGAGGTATTCCCATCCACTTAGTAGGAAACTTTGTTCCCTTCCTACATCTGTTTCCTACATCTGTAGGAAACATGACGCGATTACCGTCTTCATGCTATAATTATTGTCTTCCCTCTCGGTGAAGCAATCACAGGCTTCTCTTGAGAAAATTCAGCCACATGCAGTGAATTCTTTGCTTGTACATCCTTCTCCTCCCCTATCCACAACACAGGCATCAGGACCAGCATGCAAATTAAATTACAGAAGATACAGAGCTCCATAGAGTACACTGAGTGAATTTCTTTAAATTCCAGCGTGTGTGTGTGTTTGTGTGTATGGTGATACATGCAGAGAGAGAATTAGTCTTCGCATCACTGCTGGGAATGCAGGCAATACGACTACAGTGCTATAAGACAAGGAGGAATAAAAAAATCTTTTGGGATTAGTCCATGGAATTGACACCCCCTCCCCCCTTCCCACTGCTGAAAAGGACTTTCTTCTTGCCAAGTGGCAGCGTGTATCAAGGCCTTCATTTCAAAATCGCAGCAAATGAGCTATGTTTCTCTGTTCTGTTGCCATGGGTAACACATCTTTTTCTTCTCATGTCTAATCTTGGCTTCTCTTTGAGATATCTTCCATTTGGAAAGACTGCCTGCTACTGCAGCACTGGCACTGTTTCTGCTCGGTGGCCAGGAAATCACACTACTGCGTACTTTTGTGTGTATAGATGGATTATTATATCAACTATCCACTGCTGGCAGATGCAGAAGGCTAATCTTTGTCTGAGGCTGCGTTGGCATCTTAAAGCTAATTTTTTGCTCATAAATTATGTACAGTAAATATACTGAACAGAGGGAGCTGCTGGCTTCCACTGACACGTTTATGGGTCCAAACACGTGCCTCATGCACTCATTCTCATGTTTTTGCTTTATTTTTGTTAATAACATTAGTAAATGATTTGAATTAGGAACCATGTCTATGTAACTAAAACAAGATATCTGAAGAAATCACAAATTCAGTCTTTAAGTTCCAGATTTTTGCATGATAAAGTTTTTTGAACCAAATTTTTGTTTAAAATACATTTTCTTATATTTTATATCTATATCCAGTTCAAAAATGGACAAATGAAAACATACACATGATAAACCAAAACAAATATACAATCTGGCAACACAACTAACTCATGGCATCATCTACACCCACACAAAGAGGAGAATTTCAAATTAAATTTACAGATAAATTAAACTAGAGAGCAGCAAGGGTTTATGAAACATGTAAAATTCACAATCCAGATGCAAATATCATTACATCTCCACTTGCAATTCAAACAAAACAACTCCCCCAGCCTGTCAAATATGTAAAATCACTGAAGTTAAATCAAAGTAAGCAATAACAGAAGCCCATGAATTCAAAAAGGAACCGAATTTCAAATGGAGTTTTTTTTCCATTAAATACACTTTCTTTAATCTCTCTCTCCATTGGTGGAAGGTAGGAGGTAGTGGTCTGAGCCAAGACACAGTTATCGTTTTGTTATAGGATATGTAATAGATATGCCTTTTTTTATCCATTACTTCTTCTTGAATAAAACTGATTATATAGAGCAATGGCTCAAGTGGCAAATTTCTGCCTGAATGCCCTCCCAAAATAATTTCAGTTTTGGACAGTCCCAAACTAGAAAAGCACTCGGAGAGTGCATACCTCCACGCATACCTCCGTCCAATTGAGAGATGGCCGCCAGGCCATCTCTCAATTGTCCTTCGACCTTCAAAAAATTCCTGGATCCAGACGGTGATTCGGATCACCTCCAAAATCTAATCGATTCTTACTCTTGCTCTTCCGGACATCCTGTAAAAATTTGGTGAAAATCCGTCCATGACTTTTTGAGTTATGCTGTTAACAGACAAACAGACACACACACACACACACACACACACACACACACACACACACACACACACACACACACACACACACACACACACACACACACACAGACGGACAGACAAACAGACTCCGGTGATTACATAACCTCCTGGCGGAGGTAATTACCTCCGCCAGGAGGTTATGTAATCACCGGAGTCTGTTTGTCTGTCTGTCCGTCTGTCTGAAATTTGGTGAAAATCCGTCCATGACTTTTTGAGTTATGCTGTTAACAGACAGACAGACACACACACACGGACACGCAGACGGACAGACAGACAAACAGGATGGCGGAGGTATGCGCTCTCCGAGTGCTTTTCTAGTTATCTGAGTGTGGTGCATGATAAAGTTTAAGGCAAGTGGAGTCAAATAGTCTTTTATTTTAAAGAATCATTGCAGTTCAGGCTAATTTACCAACAGTAACTTTTGTGGGAGATTTGCATCTCATTAATTTTATGAATATGAACCCAAGCGCATCAATTTTTACTGCTCTTATTATCAAATATTAATTGTGGTGGCAGTGGCAGCTTTATTTCCAATCTTAGCACAAGTATTATCTGCTCAGAAGTGGCTTTATTCAACTAGAGGGGGGATAAAATGCAGGAAAAACAGTAGATTTAGTGGAATTTTCAGAGTAATTGGACATTTTTCATAAATTAAACCCCAGTTGTGGCATTTTAACTTTCATTTCAGAGGATTTAGGGGCATCTGTCACTGAAGTTTCCAGCAATCCCAAGCATGTAGGAGAAGCTGCAGCTTTGCAGAGCCAGTGTTTGTTTGGTCTGTTCTGGAGAGACATGGCGTGCTCTAAGAAAAAGGCTTCCTGTTTGGAGTTGAATAGTCCTTTTCTTGGTGAGGAAGGTTCCTAACGAAGTGAAATGACCCTGAAATATGTAAGCAGCAGCCACGATAAGAGCCGGTGGAACTCTAAATGTGAAAGAAAGATGCTTCAGTGCTTCCTTTCTTGTCTCTTGTAGCACAGAAGGAGAATAATGAAATGTCTTCTGGCAGTAAAATTCAAATTGATGTACCTTTCACGATATAACCACATCAGCAACATTACATAGTTGCATAGTGAAACAATAATAAAAATTAAAGCTGCAAGCAGCGTTGAACGGGTCCTCGCATCCTTGCTGGTTGGCGACCCCAAGCATTTCCACCAGGCAATGCTACGGCTGAGAGTGTATTTCGGCCCATGAATGTCACAAAGGCTGGATTCTGAGCACACAGGTCAAATTTCAGGCAGATTGGAGCATATACAGGCTATTAATGCAGCACTTTCTGTCCATCCACCACGTGGCGCTATCTCTTTGACTGTATAGTGGTCTATGAAACTCATCAGGACTGGACTCTGATCAAACATGTAAAGTTTGAGGCAGATTGCAGCATGTATAGGGGATTTACACAAGATGTCCTGCTTCATGGCGTAACATTAAAGTTCAGTTGGCTGCCATGGCCACGCCCTTTGAGTTTTATGAACAATTTTCACAAATATTCAACCTGAAGGCGTGGAGTACATATTTTCCCAAATTCAGGTGTTTTGGGGGTATTGCCTGTGAGAAATGAATTGTTGAAAATGATCAAAAACACCAAAAATCTGACATTTAATTCAAAATAGCGGACATCCTGTTGGGTTTAGAGAATGACTCCAAGAGACTTTTTTGTTTGCACTGACGTGCTACATATGCATGCCAAATTTCATAGTCATAGGTGAAACTCCCCGTGGAGGCTATTTTTTAAAATGCTGTAGGGGGCGCTATGGTACATGCTGTGAATGTATTTTGGCCAATAAATGTGCTCAGGACAGGACTGTATTTAATCATGTGAGGTCTGAGGTAGATTGGAGTGTGCAGAGGATAGTGAGGTAGCACTTGATGTTTCATGGCGAACCATCAAAATGCTGGAGGTCGCCATGTCCACACCCTTTGACTCTGGAAGAATCCTTTAATAACTTTTGATCAGGAGATCGTGTTGTATTTCCTGGTAAAATTTGAGGTCTGTAGGAGTTAACCCCGAAGAGGAGTTCGCTCTCAAAAATTAAAATAATAGAGAAAATTTATCCACGTATTTCAAAATGGCAGACTGCCTGTTGAGTTTAGGGGATGGCTCCAAGAGGCTTTTTTGTGTGTGCTGGTGTGCTCTATAGGCCTCCCAAATTTTGTGGATCGAGGTGAAACATGCTGCCGGGGCTGTTTGTTAAACATACTGTAGGGGGCGCTATAGCACATGCCCTGTAGAGATGCATACAGTGTTATTCCTTGAGACGACTGTGATGTGTGTGTAAATTTTAGTGAGCTGTTGAACATTCTAAGCCTGTCAAAAAGTACTTTGTTTGTCACAACAACAACACGTTGCCACGGCAACAGCATTTTATCAAATGCTAAAATTTTCACACTTTGGCATTGTCAGGGGGTGAAGACTGAGCTGACCAGTTTCCAGAAGGATATGACAAAGTTTGAAGCAATAATGCACGCAAATGTAATTTCTAAACTACTTGTTACCAATAGGTGTCGCTATGACTTTTTCTAAATTTTTCAGTGTGGATGTCCTCAAACTGGTTCTGGTGTCCAGCACATGAAGTTTGGGGCAGATAGGATCCTTTGCAGCTGAGATATGAACACTTCAATTTTCATGGCGAAACATCAAACTTTGCCGTCCCGCAGACACGCCTTTTTATGACACGTCACCATTTTTTCTGTGATTCATCATCAATGTGTTCAGGCTTATGTCGCCACATCTGAGGTGACTCTGAGCAACAGGCTAAGAATAGTACATGAAAGTGTAAAAAATGTCAAATTCTTGATACCACAAGGTGGCGCTGTGACTGTGAATGAATCTTGCTATATGGATGTCATCGAGGCAGGTCTGTGATCATACATGTAAAGTTTCATTCAGATTGGAGCATGTTCAGGAGAGTTAGACAGCATTTCCTGTTTCATGGCGAAGGATCAAATTTCGACAGGCCGCCACGACCACACCCTTTAACTATGGAGGAAGATTTTGATAACTTTTTCTCAGGAAGGCCGGCTGTATGTACTGGCCAAATTTCGGATCGCTCAGACTTTCCCCCGAGGAGGAGTTCATCATAGATTTTGTACAGTTAACGCATGATGGCACACTTCCTGTTGGGTTTAGAGCATGGCTGTCATTGACTTTTTTGTGTTTCCTGATGTGTAGCATATGCCTCCCAAATTTTTGTAGGTCTAGACCAAATTCCTTCTGAGTTGGCCTAATACCACTTTTTAAAATTTTGTAGGGGGCGCTATGGAGTCCTTTTTGCACACACCTCCACATGCCCTACAAAATATGAAAATTTTCGCCAGTTTTGATGTGTGTGCAAATTTTCATGACTTTTTGAGCATGTTTAGGCCCTCAAAAATGCAGTTGTTCTGAGAGACAAATAATAATAATAATAATAATTAAAGCTGCGAGCAGCGTTGAACGGGTCCTCGCATCCTTGCTGGTCGGCGACCCCAAGCATGTCCACCAGGCAATGCTACGACTGAGAGTATATTTAGGCCCACGGATGTCACAAAGGCTGGATTCTGAGCACACAGGTCAAATTTCAGGCAGATTGGATTATGTACAGGCTATTTATGCAGCACTTTCTGTCCATCCACCAGGTGGCGCTATCTGTGTTACTGTATATTGGTCTATGAAACTCATCAGGACTGGACTCTGATCAAACATGTAAAGTTTGAGGCAGATTGCAGCATGTACAGGGGATTTACATAAGACGTCCTGCTTCATGGCGTAACATTAAAGTTCAGTTGGCCGCCATGGCCATGCCCTTTGAGTTTTGTGAACAATTTTCACAAATACTCAACCTGAAGGCGTGTAGTATATATTGTCCCAATTTCAGATGTTTTGGAGCTATTGCCTGTGAGAAATGAATTGTTGAAAATGTTCAAAAACACCAAAAATCTGACATTTAATTCAAAATAGCGGACTTCCTGTTGGGTTTCGAGAATGACTCCAAGAGACTTTTTTGTTTGCACTGACGTGTTACATATGCATGTCAAATTTCATAGTCATAGGTGAAAGTCTGTGTGGAGGCTATTTTTAAAAATTCTGTAGGGGGCGCTATGACACATACTGTGGATGTATTTTGGCCTATAAATGTGATCAGGACAGGACTGTGTTCCATCATGTGAGGTCTGAGGTAGATTGGAGCATGCAGAGGATAGTTAGATAGCACTTGATGTTTCATGGCAAACCATCAAAATTCTGGAGGTCGCCATGTCCACACCCTTTAACTCTGGAAGAATCTTTTAATAACTTTTGATCATAACATTGTGTTGTATATCCTGGCAAAATTTCAGGTCTCTAGCAGTTAAACCCCAGGAGGAGGTCGCTCTCAAAAATGAAAAAAATAGAGAAAATTTGTCCACTTAATTCAAAATGGCGGACTTCCTGTTGGGTTTAGGGGATGGCTCCAAGAGGCTTTTTTGTGCGTTCTGATGTGCTCTATATGTCTCCCAAATTTTGAGGATGTAGGTGAAACGTGATGCCGGGGCTGTTTATTAAACATACTGTAGGGGGCGCAATAGCACATGCCCTGCAGAGATGTATACATTCTTATTCCTGGAGACGACAGTGATGTGTGTGTAAATTTTGGTGAGCTGTTGAGCATTCTAAGCCTGTCAAAAAGTACTTTGTCACAAAAACAACGCGTTGCCACGGCAACAGCATTTCATCAAATATCAAAATCTTCACACTGTGGTATTGTCTGGGGGTGAAGAATCAGCTGACCAATTTTCAGAATGATATGACAAAGTTTGGAGCAATGATGTGTGCAAATGTAATTTCTAAACTGCTTGTTACCAAGAGGTGGCGCTATGACTTTTTCTAAATTTTTCAGTGTGGATGTCCTCAAACTGGTTCTGGTGTCCAGCACATGAAGTTTGGGGCAGATAGGATCCTTTGCAGCTGAGATATGAACACTTCAATTTTCATGGTGAAACATCAAACTTTGCCGTCCCGCCACAGACACACCTTTTCATCACACGTCACCATTTTTTCTGTGCTTCATCATCAATGTGTTCAGGCTTATGTCACAACATCTGAGGTGAATCTGAGCAACAGGCTAAGAATAGTACATGAAAGTCTAAAAAATGTCAAATTCTTGATACCACAAGGTGGCGCTGTGACTGTGAATGAATCTTGCTATATGGATGTCATCGAGGCAGGTCTGTGATCATACATGTAAAGTTTCATTCAGATCGGAGCATGTTCAGGAGAGTTAGACAGCATTTCCTGTTTCATGGCGAAGGATCAAATTTCGACAGGCCGCCACGACCACACCCTTTAACTATGGAGGAAGATTTTGATAACTTTTTCTCAGGAAGGTCTGCTGTATGTACTGGCAAAATTTCAGATCGCTCAGACTTTTCCCCGAGGAGGAGTTCATCATAGATTTTGTACAGTTAACGCATGATGGCGCACTTCCTGTTGGTTGTAGAGCATGGCTGTGATTGACTTTTTTGTGTTTCCTGATGTGCTGCATATGCCTCCCAAATTTTTTAGCTCTCGGCCAAATTCCCTCCGAGTTGGCCGAATACCACTTTTTAAAATTTTGTAGGGGGCGCTATGGAGCCATTTTGCCACACACCTCCACATGCCCTAAAATTAATGAAATTTTTCGCCAGTTCTGATGTTTGTGCAAATTTTCGTGACTTTTCGAGCATGTTCAGGCCCTGAAAAATGCAGTTGTTTTGGCAGAATAATAATAATAATAATAATTAAAGCTGCGAGCAGCGTTGAACGGGTCCTCGCATACTTCCTGGTCGGCGACCCCAAGCATCTCCACCAGGCAAAGCTACGACTGAGAGTGTATTTAGGCCCATGAATGTCACAAAGGCTGGATTCTGAGCACACAGGTCAAATTTCAGGCAGATTTGAGCATGTACAGGCTATTTATGCAGCACTTTGTGTCCATCCACCAGGTGGCGCTATCTCTGTGACTGTATGTTGGTCTATGAAACTCATCAGGACTGGACTCTGATCAAACATGTAAAGTTTGAGGCGGATTGCAGCGTGTACAGGGGATTTACACAAGACGTCCTGCTTCATGGCGTAACATTAAACTTCAGCTGCCCGCCATGGCCACGCCCTTGGAGTTTTATGAACAATTTTCGCAAATATGCAAGAAGTGTCTTATATATTTTCCCAAATTCAGATGTTTTGGAGCTATTGCCTGTGAGAAATGAATTGTTGAAAATGATCAAAAACACCAAAAATCTGACATTTAATTCAAAATAGCGAACTTCCTGTTGGGTTTAGAGAATGACTCCAAGAGACTTTTTTGTTTGCACTGACGTGTTACATATGCATGCCAAATTTCATAGTCATAGGTGAAAGTCTCTGTGGAGGCTATTTTTTAAAAATTCTGTAGGTGGCGCTATGACACATACTGTGGATGTATTTTGGCCCATAAATGTGATCAGGACAGGACTGTGTTACATCATGTGAGGTCTGAGGTAGACTGGAGCATGCAGAGGATAGTTAGATAGCACTTGATGTTTCATGGCAAACCATCAAAATTCTGGAGGTCGCCATGTCCACACCCTTTAACTCTGGAAGAATCTTTTAATAACTTTTGATCATAACATTGTGTTGTATATCCTGGCAAAATTTCAGGTCTCAAGCAGTTAAACCCTAGGAGGAGTTCGCTCTCAAAAATTAAAAAAATAGAGAAAATTTGTCCACTTAATTCAAAATGGCGGACTTCCTGTTGGGTTTAGGGGATGGCTCCAAGAGGCTTTTTTGTGCGTTCTGATGTGCTCTATATGTCTCCCAAAGTTTGAGGATGTAGGTGAAACGTGCTGCCGGGGCTGTTTATTAAACATACTGTAGGGGGCGCTATAGCACATGCCCTGCAGAGATGTATACATTCTTATTCCTGGAGACGACAGTGATGTGTGTGTAAATTTTGGTGAGCTGTTGAGCATTCTAAGCCTGTCAAAAAGTACTTTGTTTGTCACAAAAACAACGCGTTGCCACGGCAACAGCATTTCATCAAATATCAAAATCTTCACACTGTGGTATTGTCTGGGGGTGAAGAATCAGCTGACCAATTTTCAGAATGATATGACAAAGTTTGGAGCAATGATGTGCTGCAAATGTAATTTCTAAACTGCTTGTTACCAAGAGGTGGCGCTATGACTTTTTCTAAATTTTCAGTGTGGATGTCCTCAAACTGGTTCTGGTGTCCAGCACATGAAGTTTGGGGCAGATAGGATCCTTTGCAGCTGAGATATGAACACTTCAATTTTCATGGTGAAACATCAAACTTTCCCGTCCCGCCACAGACACGCCTTTTCATCACACGTCACCATTTTTTCTGTGCTTCATCATCAATGTGTTCAGGCTTATGTCACAACATCTGAGGTGAATCTGAGCAACAGGCTAAGAATAGTACATGAAAGTGTAAAAAATGTCAAATTCTTGATACCACAAGGTGGCGCTGTGACTGTGAATGATCTTGCTGTATGGATGTCATCGAGGCAGGTCTGTGATCATACATGTAAAGTTTCATTCAGATCAGAGCATGTTCAGGAGAGTTAGACAGCATTTCCTGTTTCATGGCGAAGGATCAAATTTCGACAGGCCGCCACGACCACACCCTTTAACTATGGAGGAAGATTTTGATAACTTTTTTCTCAGGAAGGTCTGCTGTATGTACTGGCAAAATTTCAGATCGCTCAGACTTTTCCCCGAGGAGGAGTTCATCATAGATTTTGTACAGTTAACGCATGATGGCGCACTTCCTGTTGGGTGTAGAGCATGGCTGTGATTGACTTTTTTGTGTTTCCTGATGTTGCTGCATATGCCTCCCCAAATTATTAGCTCTCGGCCAAATTCCCCTCCGAGTTGGCCTAATACCACTTTTTAAAATTTTGTAGGGGGCGCTATGGAGCCATTTTGCCACACACCTCCACATGCCCTAAAAAATATGAAAATTTTCGCCAGTTCTGATGTGTGTGCAAATTTTCATGACTTTTCGAGCATGTTCAGGCCCTGAAAATGGCAGTTGTTTTTGGCAGAATAATAATAATAATAAAAAACCCTAAGGTTCCAATAGGGTCCTTCGGCACGTTGGTGCTCGGACCCTAATAATAAAAACCCTAAGGTTCAATAGGGTCCTTCGGCACCGTTGGTGCTCGGACCCTAATTAAAGCTGCGAGCAGCGTGAACGGGTCCTCGCATACTTCTGGTCGGCGCCCCCAAGCATGTCACCAAGCAATGCTACGACTGAGAGTGTATTTGGCCCATGAATGTCACAAAGGCTGGTTCTGAGCACACAGGTCAAATTTCAGGCAGATTTGAGCATGTACAGGCTATTCATGCAGCACTTTGTGTCCACCACCAGGTGGCGCTATCTCTGTGACTGTATGTTGGTCTATGAAACTCATCAGGACTGGACTCTGATCAAACATGTAAAGTTTGAGGCGGATTGCAGCGTGTACAGGGGATTTACACAAGACGTCCTGCTTCATGGCGTAACATTAAACTTCAGCTGCCCGCCATGGCCACGCCTTTGAGTTTTATGAACAATTTTCGCAAATATGCAACCTGAAGACGTGTCTTATATATTTCCCAAATTCAGATGTTTGGAGTTATTGCTGTGAGAAATGAATTTTGAAAATGACCAAAAACCACAAAATCTGACATTTAATTAAAAATGGCGACTTCCTGTTGGGTTTAGAGAATGACTCCAAGAGACTTTTTTTGTTTGCACTGACATGCTACATTTGCATGCCAAATTTCATAGTCCTGGTGAAAGTCTCTGTGGAGGCTATTTTTTAAATGCTGTAGGGGGCGCGATGGTATATGCTGTGAATGTATTTTAGTCTATAAATGTGATCAGGACAAGGACTGTGTTTCATCATGTGAGGTCTGAGGTAGATTGGAGCATGCAGAGGATAGTAAGATACCACTTGATGTTTCATGGCGAACCATCAAAATTCTGGAGGTCGCCATGTCCACACCCTTTGACTCTGGAAGAATCTTTTAATAACTTTTGATCATAACATCATGTTGCATACCTGGTAAAATTTGAGGTCTCTGGGAGTTAACCCCGAGGAGGAGTTCGCTCTCAAAAATTAAAAAAATAGAGAAAATTTATCCACATAATTCAAAATGGCGGACTTCCTTAAAAGAACATCATTGCATTGTACTTTCCCCTATGAGAGTGTTTCATTTTAATGATTCTATCAACTATTGGAGATCCTTTATAAAATGGTTTCCGCTGCAGGAACTCAAGGCAGGTTGGAAGTGTCAAAAAAGTACAGGTATGACCCCAATGGTCTCTTTTTGTTTCCAAAAAGACTGAACTGCTTCAAATGTGATGTCAAAACAAGGACAAATCAAAATTACTGGAAGTCAATGAGCACGAGGTTTGCTATGTCAGCCTATACGGACTTCTGCACGCTGTTAATGGTGATATTAAAGAGAAAACTGCTACTAGAAAAGAACAGAAAAATGTAGAAAAATTGTCCTCTCT